>NW_027187278.1:0-156793 GCF_028583685.1 Petaurus breviceps papuanus | reverse complement strand
AAGGAAGGGAGGGAGGAAGGAAGGAAGGAAGGAAGGAAAGAAGAAAGGAGGGAAGGAAGGAAGGAAGGAAGGAAGGAAGGAAGGAAGGAAGGAAGGAAGGAAGGAAGGAAGGAAAGAAGGAGGGAGGGAAGAAAGGAAGGATGGAAGGGAAGGCAGGGAGGAAGGAAGGGAGGGAGGAAGGAAGGGAGGAAGGAAGGAAAGAAGAAAGGGAAGGAAGGAAGGAAGGAAGGAAGGAAGGAAGGAAGGAAGGAAGGAAGGAAGGAAGGAAGGAAGGAAGGAAGGAAGGAAAGAAGCAGTCATTAATGCTTTAAGGGAAATAAAAATTTTGAGTTGTGATTCCAGTGTTTATTGAAGGCAAAACTGGTCAGATTATCTTAATGTTGACCTCTTTTATCATTTTGCTTTCCCTAGTTATTTCTTTAAAGTTAAACATTTGCCCTTATTCAATTAAGGAATACATTTTTAAAGAAAAGAAAAAGAAAATCCCTGTAACCCACTTTTTACAATCATAATTATTATAAATTTTCTAAGTTTAGGAAATTTATTTGTGTAGAGGGTGGTTATTTAATATGGTGGAATGCTAAAATATATTTGTTTGTGTTTTGCATTCTTTTAGACATGAAAACTGATTATGAATATAGATGTTTTCTTCACATATTGTAACATTATTTTAAACAGATGACATTTTGGGAATTTTTAAGGGGCTCAATTAACTACTGAATATATATATATATATATATATATATATATAGTGAACACAAACTTTTATCCCTCAGGGTGTCTTTTTGCTCATACTTTCATTGAGACACTCAGTCAAAATAAAGGAACACTTTATTTATCCAGAGGCCATTCATCAAATATTCTCAAAATATGTGCAATAAATCTGAAAATCAGCAAATAATCAAAAACATTTGACCAATTATAATATGTTTTCCAAAGTCCATACTAAAATTTTTGTATTTTCACAAACATGCATTTCAGACCTTCACTGAAAATGTTTACTCTTATTTTAGAAACAATTCTAACAAGTATTCCACTTCCTCTTCTATAGCATATTAGAGGAAACAATTTCAAAGAGGTGAGGACCTCTGAACCTGGACATGTCTTTGTTTCACTGCAATGCTTCTGCTCTCCCCAAGTCCCTTAACTGCACCCCTTCAAATGTTGGCTTGATTATTGTATTAGATTTCATTCTAGAATTTTATATAAATTGAGGGACATTAACATCCGATTTGGGACCAATTTCTTTTGGGTTTCTTCTTTTCTCAGTTGGTAAGTTGTTTAAAAACCTAGTTTAGATTTTTCTTATTTTAATTTGAGTACAAGACTTTTCATTCATGTATTCAGGTACAAAGAAATAATAATTCATGATAGAGTACACCCAAAAATGTGAGAAGAAAATCAATAAAAATCATTGCCCAAGTTTTAGGGGGTCTGCAATTAAACATTTGCCCCTTGGTGGGTATTTAAGCTGAAATAACTTTTATATCATTTTAATTTTGAGGATGTTATAAAGGAGGTACCTGATTGAATGGTAAAATATGTAATATATTTCCCTGTTTTTGATTACTATAACTAAATGAGGTTTGTAAATGACAAGGACAAAGGTCTTTGTAGCAAATGGACACAGGGAAATCTTTAAATGATGTTATGATACTCCTCCATCAAGTATAAGTGGTGATAAGAAGTCTGGTACCCTTTATGGTTTTCTTTCAGAAACCTTAGATGCTTTATGAAAGCTTGGGTTTTCTTAATGACATTTTTCTCTATAAGAAAGAATCAGAAGGAAAGTAGAAAATTGATGCACTTATCTGGATAATTTGGGATTTAAAAAAAAACCCAAAAATGCATTTCCTCTGAAATATGTGATATCGATAAAAATGAAACTGGATTTGTTAGGGAGGATTCATTATTCAAAGAATTAATCTTAATTATCCATTCCACTTTACATGTAGACACATAAATGCTACATTTAGACTAAATTTGATGGTTAACATCTGTTTAATGGATTCTTGTTGGTTTAATTTCCAGTTTTAACTTTATTTTTCTTATGGCTATTCTGGTCAAAAATTAAGACTGACATTCCATCAAATTTGCCAGAATACATTTACCAAATTGGGTAAATATGAGCCCTAAAAATCTATTTAGATATCTGGATATCCTGGACATAAGGCATATAATGAATAGAGTAATACATTTCCTCTCTTCCCCATAGGTTGAAAGGCTTTGTGTGAAAATGCAACATTTTACTTGAGGTAAGATCTTGAAATAAAGGAAAGTATTCAAAATCAAACACACTTACTGAAGTTCCCACATATAAGTCTCGTACGTGTTAGTATTCTATTTGGCATCGGGGTAGAAGTAGGGCAAAGGGGAGAAGCCTTAATAAGGGTGTTACTATTATTTGGAAGTTGGTACAAGTTCCACTTATCATTCAGTATTACAAAAGGGAAACTGAATCTTTTGTGAAAAAAAAAATTAAGAATTATGTGGTAAAACTAGCCTACAAGGTTAAAGCACCATCACTTAATGGGGCTTGGTGATAGGGATGATGTGAACCGAAGTTCTTTACAAGAAAGGATTAACATATCCACATGGGACCCTGTCATATGACCAAATGTAATATGAGACAGCTTTGCTAGTACTCTGAACTTTAATCATAATTAAACCACTGACACAGAGATATTCCTTCTTATTACTTAAATTACATTATGATTTAATTCCCTTGACATCATTTTACTAAAGAGCTGATAGATTAGGGTTATTAGCATGTGGGGGCTCATGTATTTATCTAAATAATTTTTAAGGTAGTAGAAGTTACAAGTGGTGCAAAATTTCATTAGTGTTTTACTTGTGGAATTCTAGTCAATAATTTAATTTTTCTTATGTGAATTTAGAGTTCTTCTGAACATGCAATCCCCTTTTTTGTGCCCAGTGGAATTATAAATACATCTTAATTTTTATGTCTAGAAATGACCTTCCTAACTCACAGTGATTGTGAATCTCTCATGAGAAATTCTTTGTCTCCTATTTCTAAGTAATGTTTGAAATTACTAAGCTATTTGATTTTTTTCACCTACAAACATTGAAGGGTATAAATACTATGTTTCTCTTTGGCTTTACACTACTGAAATGATTATAAATACAGATCTGCAAAGTATATAGACTTTTACCCAGAGAAGTCTACAAAGTTATGGTTAAACACATACAATTTCCTTTTATTTTTCTAGAGATGGATAACTCACATTCACAGGTTGTACCTATTGAAATGCAATTTTAATGAGTAAACCCATAAAAATATACATTACTCCTGCTTTACACTAGGAGGCATGTTTTTCCAACATATTGAGCTACCTTAGTCATAAGCATGGCATTTCAATACCTTAAACATGTTCTATTTCCAGCTAGAAATTATTAATAAACGTCACTTTAAAAAACCCAAAAACTCATGAATAGGATTTTATTTGAAACTGATGAAATATATACCAAAACTAGCAAGAAAACATCTCCATTTGACAGCTACCTTTATTACTAAAACAAAAAAAGCAAATTAAAACATGCATCACTATCACTTTTAACATAAAGTAACAAAACTATTTTTGTTTAAAATAGATTTTATTTAAAAAATCATTAATGCACAAACAAGTGGATTGTGGGGAGAGGAGGGGGAGGATATATCCAAATAAGCTAAAAAGACATGTATATACTAAGACTTTTACAAACCATTTGTTTCATTAGACTTTGATACACTGATTCTTTGGAAGTTTTACCTGATAAATAACACTGAGTATTAAAAGTAAGATGAAGGAATAGTGATAACTATTTGAAAACTTTGCTTATAATAAGGCATACAGGTCTGAGTGTTTCCACATATTTCTATAGATATTCCATTTCTATGGCCAAAAGCTGCCTTTTTTCCTTTGGGTTTACTGGCTAGATTTCTTAAAGACTAAGCCTTAAACCCAATTGACTCTGGAGCACATAGATTAGACAATAGGTCCCTGCCCTCCTAGCACAGGTAAATGTAAATACTGTTTCTCTTTTGGTCAGGAGCCCTGAGGGTCTTCCCCACCCAGTTTGATTTTTTGTCTTTTTTTTTTTTAATTAAAGGAGCCATCCCTTAAGTTACTACTTAATGGGACCTATTCACTGAATGGACATTATTATCTCACTCAAAGAGAGAACCTGAAAAGACCTTAGCCTAAAAGTGCCAGGGTCTCCCACTGCATCCTGGGTCATCTCAAGTCATCCTGATGAATATCTGGCCACTGGACCCAAATAGCTCTGGAGGAGAAAGTGAGGCTGGTAACCTTACACATCTCTCCCTCAATCAAATCAAAGTCAACTGCAAGTCACGTCATCATCTCCCTAATGGCATGGTCCTCTTCGAGAGCAAAAGACAAACACACACAACAACACATGGATATTTCTATTTTAATATGTATTATATCAGATACCTTTACATTTGAAAAAATGTTATATTAATCTGTTTAAACTCTACTGTAATCTCCCAGACCCCCTTCCATCTTTCATGGTATGTTGAAGTAATGGTCATGTTTTATCTTCTTCAAGATCTCAAAGTAAACAACCTGCCACCATGATACTCATAAATAATAATAGTAATAGTAATAACAATATAACAGCTTTCGAAGTAAAATATAAGCCTATAATAACAATACTGTTCATTTATCTTTGAGAATACAAAACTGAATAACACATGGACTTTATCCCAAAAAAAGTTTATAATCTAGAAGCAGAGATATCAGAGTGCCATAAATTAAGGGAGCTTGTACAAATAAGTAAATGATTCTAAAATGAACAACTGCAATTCAATTCCTTTCAACAAACATTTATTAACTCCCTGCTATATGAAAGGAACAATGTAGTTCTTTCCTTTCTGTTAATTAATGGTCCATGTGAATTTGAGGGAGTGAGGGAAAGGACTCTTTAATTCAGGTTTTGGTGTATAATGAAACTCATTAAAGTACTCTTACTCAAGCACTGTAATAAATTGCCTTAAGAAAAAAAAATAAACTATCAATTATCTATTTATTTTTACTTGTCAACTTTTGGATTTTTTTTTTAGTTTTCAGAATCTCCAAAAGCTATAGGATTGTATGTATTTGTGGCTGCCTGCCACATAGACAGTTCCCTGAGTAGTTACAGATTCTGTAATCTAAGCTCTACTATGATATGATCACCCAAGAGGGTCTAGGATGATCTCAGGGGTAGAATGAACACAACAGGTACCAACATGAAACCTCTTGACAATGCCCTTTGAATGTACATAATTAGAGAAACGACTGTCTTTAAAATGACAAAGCAGTATGTAAGAAGAACTATTTATTGCAATACTGTGCAAACAACAGTTTAACTCCTTAAGCATGTGCAGTAATTGTTTTTTTTTTCCTTATAAGTTAGAAGTGATGAAATAGCTCAAGGGTATGAAGGTAGGAGTACAAGTGAGTCTCTAAATTAATCTTGGACTTGTCTGATGTCTGTAGAGTTTTTTTAATGTACTTATTTTTCCCTTGTGTCCATAGGATTGCCTCTCTCCCACTCCAAAGAAGAACAAGTGTTAGTAAGCAAGAACTTTTTTTCTTAATTCCTTTTTCATTCCAACCTTCTTGAGCTGCCTTAATAGTGACAGGATATTTTTTCCCTCAATGTGACTTTCCATTTAATATGTAATTCTAGCTCTTAAATCTCTCTCATGGATTAGGACCAATGAAAGAACTAATATTTAAAAATTGTACCAGTGGTGTTTTTACAAGACGTTAATTAGCTTAATCCAATCAGCTCATAATTTTAACATCAAATAATTTGTTTTTTTCTTTACTACTTTCAACACCCAAATCCAACATAGCCAGTTTCATAATGGCCAAATTTTGTAATTTGTTGAGAATATAATTATTAACAATGTCAGTAATAATTTCTATGCTAATAGAGAAACATTAACTATCATAAAATGTTTCCTGTATATAGAAATAATCATAAAACACATTTATTCAACAATCCTCTTTAATTAATGAACACTTATTGGCTTCCTATTATATTTGAGATACTATAATACTACCTGAGGATGCAAAGAAAAAGGACAGACGCCCATTATTCTCAAGGAACTTACAATCTAGTAGAGCATAAAATAGACATGATTATCCATAATATAAATTAGAACATGATAGGTACATTGAAGAGTCTAGGCAAAAGACCCAGAAAGAATCCAAGAAGGGTTCCTTATTCTGTCTAGGGAGATCAGGAAAAATTCTCCAGAGAAGATGGCACTTAATCAGGAGCTTGAAGAAGTATTTCAAAAGGCAGAGTTGAGGGAGTGAGAAAAGTAGGGGGGAAGGAGAAAAGAGAGGACAGTGATAAAAGGGACGGCAGAGAGGGGACCGGAGCAATCAGAAGTAAACACTTTTGAGGAGGGACAGGGTAAAAGGAAGCAACATGACTATTATGGAAGTGTTTTACATGACTACACATGTATAACTTAAATTGCTTGCCTCCTCAATGCGCGTGGATAGGAAGAGTGATTTTGGGACTTAATGTTTTAAAAATGAATGTTAAAAGTTGTTTTTACATGTAACTGGGAAATAATATACACAGGCAATGGGGTACAGAAACCTATCTTACCCTACAGAAAATAGGAAGGAAAGGGGATAAAAGGGGGGGTGATAAAAGAGGGGGCAGAACGGGGAAAGGGGTAATCAGAAGCAAAACACTTTTGAGTAGGGACAGGGTGAAAAAAAGAGAGAATATAATAAATGGGGGTCGGGGGAATAGGATGGAGGGAAATACAATTAGAAATAGTAACTGTGGAAAAAAATGAAGTAAGCTTCTCTGATATAGGCCTCATTTATTTAACATATAGAGAATTGCATCAAATTTATAAAAATAAGTTATTTCCCAATTGGTAAATGATTAAAAGATATAATTAGTTTTCAGAAGTAGTTAAATCTATCTATATACATATGAAAAATATTCTAATTCATCATTGATTGGAAAAATGCAAAGTAAAACAATTCTAATGTACTACCTCATACTTATTACATTAGATAATATGACAGAAAAGGTTAATGACAAATATTTGAGAGGATGTGAGAAAATGAGACATTAATATACTGTTGTCAGAGTTATGAATTGATTAAACCATTCTACAAAGCAATTTGGAACTATGCCCAAAGGGCTATAAAATCATGTATATCCTTTGACATAATAATACAATTAATAGTGGTATTAATACAAATAATAATACAAATATCTCAAAAGAGATTAAAAACAAAAAAGAAAATGACCTATATGCATGCACACACACACACATTTATATCAGCTCTTTTCTAGGGGTAAAGAATTGAAAATTAAGGTGATGCACATCAATTGGGAGGTGGCTGAATAAGATGTGGCATGTAATTTTGATGGAACACTATTGTATCATAAGAAATGATGAGTAGGATGCTCTCAGAAAAACCTAGAAAGACTTACATAGGTTGATGCAAAGTGAAATGTAATGGGTACAAAGTAATAGCAATATTATAGGATGATCAGCTATGAATAACTTTGCTATTCTCAGCAATACAATGATCCATGACAACTCACTATCCATCCAGAGAAAGAACCTATGGTGTCTGAATACAGATCAAAGCATCCTTTTTTTTACTTTATTTTTCTTGAGTTTTCTTTTCTTTAATCTATGCTTTCTTTCACAACATGACCATTATGGATATTTTTTTGGCATTTTGACATGACTACACATATATAACTTATATGAAATTGCTTGCCTTCTCAATGAGGAGGGGTGGTGAAGGAGGAAGGAAAGAAGAGAATTTGGAACACAAAACTGAGTATAATCTGTCAGTGGGGAAAATAGATACTTTATGAAATAGAAGACTTTAAAGCATTCCTGATGAAAAAGACCAGAGTTGAACAGAAAATTTGGCATTCAAAAATAAGATGCAAGAGAAGCACACAAAGATAAGCATGAAAAAGTAATCATAAGGGACTCAATAAAGTTAAATTGTTCATATTCCTATATGGGAAGATGATACGTGTAACTAAGAATTTATCAGTCATGATCTCTAAAAAAGCAAAAGTAAAAACAGATCTAATTAAAAGAGATAATCAGGAAAATTACATTTTACTAAAAAGGAGTTTCTCTAACAAAGGCCTTATTTTTCAAATATATAGAGAACTCAATCAGATTTATAAAAATAAGAGCCATTCCTCAACTGGAAAAGCATATGTACAGGCAGTTTTTAGAAGAAGAAATCAAAGATATCTATAGTCATATGAAAAAATGCTCTAAATAACTACTGATTAGAGAAATGCAAATTAAAACAACTGTGAGGTACCACTTCACATCTATCAGAAATGACAAATGATGAAGGAGAAAATAGGTACACTAATATGCCATTGGTAGAGTTGTAAACTGGTCCAGCCATTCTGGGGAATGATTTAGAACTTTGCCCAAGGACTATAAAAGTGCTCATATCCTTTCACCCAATAATACCGGTATTTGGTCTGTACCTAAGGAGATGAGAGAGAGACAGAGAGAGAGAGACAGACACAGAGAGAGAGACAGAGAGACAGAGAGACAGAGAGAGAGACAGAGAGAGAGAGACAGAGAGAGAGACAGAGAGAGAGAGAGACAGACAGAGAGAGAGAGACAGAGACACAGAGAGAGAGAGACAGAGAGACAGAGAGAGAGAGAGACAGAGAGAGAGAAAGAGAGACAGAGAGAGAGACAGAGAGAGAGACAGAGAGAGAGAGAGACAAAGAGAGAGACAGAGACAGAGAGACAGAGAAGGCCCTATATATATAGTAGTTCTTTTCGTGGTGGCAAAGAATTAGAAATTAAGGGGTTTTTCATCAACTGGGGAATAGTTGATCAAGTTGAGGCATGTGATTGTGAAGAATTACTATTATGCTAGAAGAAGTAACCAGGGAGGGAGTTTAAGAAACATGGCAAGACCTATATGAACTGATGAAAAGTGAAGTGAGAAGATGAATTGTGAAAGACTCAGATATTCTGATCAAAAAAATGATCCATGACAATTCGAAAGGACTCATGGTGAAAAAATGCTATCCATTTCCAGAGAGAGAAAGGAACTCTAAGTACAAACTGAAGTGTAATTTTCTTTATTTTTATTACATTTTCTAATAAGGCTAATATGGAAATGTATTTTGCATGATTTCCACATGTATAATTGATATACTTGCCTTCTCATTGGATAGAGGATGGGTAGATAGGAAAGAGATAATTTGGAACTTAATATTAAAAAAGAAAATAATGTTAAAATGTTTATACAATTGTAAATAAAAATAAAAACTGTGGGCACTGGATAAAAGGAAGGAAGGAAGGAAGGAGGGGAGAAAGTAAGGGAAGGAAAGAAGGAAGGAGAGAAGGAAGGAAGGAAGGAAGGAAGGAAGGAAGGAAGGAAGGAAGGAAGGAAGGAAGGAGGAAGGAAGGAAAGAAGGAAGGAAGGAAGGAAGGAAGGAAGGAAGGAAGGAAGGAAGGAAGGAAGGAAGGAAGGAAGGAAGGAAGGAAGGAAGGAAGGAAGGAAGGAAGGAAGGAAGGAAGGAAAGAAGGAAGGAAGGAAGGAAGGAAGGAAGGAAGGGAGGAAGAGAAAAGAAAGGCTCTATTAATCACCTTACTATGAATCAAGCACTGTGTTAAGCACAAATATTAACTTATTTGATCCTAATAAAAATCCTGGAAGGCAGATGCTATTATTATCCCCATTTAACAACTGAGGAAACTTTCCTCAGGTCCTTTCCCCTACCCTTTCAACTGAAAACTTTGTCTCTTTTTTCACTGAAAAAAAAAAGTGAGAGTTCACTAAGAGTTCTTCCTTATACCCTCGTCCCCATCTCCCATCCCTCACATGCCACTAATATCTCCTCTTGCATTCCTGTCTGATGTGTAGTGACCCTTCTTCCCAAGGCAAACTCCTCTTTATGGACAAATAACTCCAATCCACTATCTGTCATCATTACTCTCTAATTTATCTTCTATTACTTTCTTTCTACTGATCACTTCCTTATTGCCTACAAGCAAGACTATGTCTTCATCTATTCTCATTGATCTGTTCATCCCCACTAACTACCATTGCATATGTAGTCTCCTTTTTGTGCTTTGATTCCTTGAGAAGGATATCTAAAATCAATATCTTCATTTCCTTTTTTCATCCTCTCTTCTTAACTCTTCAAACTGGTTCCAAAGTCATCATTCAACTGAAAATGTTCTCTCCAAAATTACCAATGATCTTCTAATTCATTACAAATTAATTTTTGTTTTCTAAATTTCTAATTTCTCAGTCCTTATTCCTTCAGGCAGTTAGGTGGCACAGTGAATAGAGCATAGCCCTGGAGTCAGGGGGACCTGAGTTCAAATCCAGACTCAGATACTTGACACACTTACTAGCTAGCCATGTGACATGTGACTTTGGGCAAGTCATTTAACCCCAATTGCCCTCCAAAAAAGCAAAAAACAAATCCTTATTCCTCTTTACCCCTCTGCAGCTTTTAATATTGTTGACTGATCACCTATTATCACCTTTCTCCTTGATATTCTCCTCTCTTAATCTCCATGATACTGATCTATTGAGTTCTTCACCATTTCTCTGACTACTTCTCATTCTCCTTTTCTGGATGTTCATTTAGGCCATACCCACTAACCATAGGTGTCCTACAAGGCTCTATCCTGGGTTGTCTTCTGTTTGTTCACTATACCATTTTGTTTGGTCATCTCATCAACTCCCATGGATTCAGTTATCAACTCTATGTAGATGATTCCCAGACCTACTTGTCAAGCTTTAATCTCTTTCCTAATTTCCAGATTCACATCTACAAATATCTCCTAGACATCTCAAACTGGATGTCTCATAGACACCTTAAGTTCAACATGTTTGAATTGCAACTTATCTTTTCCCCAAAATCTACCACTCTTCATAATAACTGTGGATGGCACCCCCATCCTCCCTGTCACCCAAAACTTACAACCTATATTTTATTCTTGACTTCTCATTCTCTCAACCCCCATATCCAAGTTGTTGAAAAGTCCTTTTGATTTTAGCTTTGTAATAGCTCTCTTACACACATTGACCTTTCTGAACAGCCACAACCCTGGTATAGACTCTTATCACCTTACATCTAAACTAATGCAATAGCCTACTGATCGGTCTCCTTCCCTAAAGTCTTTTCCCCACTCTATTTATTCAACCATCTAATTGATATTAAAGCACAAATCTGCCCATGTCACTCTTCTGTTCAATAGACTCCAATGGTTCGCTATCATCTCCAAGTTCAAATATAAAATACTATAGCATTCAAAGCCCTTCATAATCTGTCCTTCTCCTTCCTTGAAAATCTTTTTATATTTTACTCACCACCATATATACACTCTGTGGTCTAGTGACACTGCTCTATTTATAGTTCATAGCACAAGATACAACATCATACTCAGAATTCTCTCTGTCCTCATTTCTATATTCTGACCTTCTTGATTTCCTTCAAGTCTCACCTAACATCCTATCTATTCCAAGAAATCTTTCCTGATCCCCCTTAATTGTACTGTCCATCCTCTGTTTATCATATTCCTTATCATCTATAAACAAATGCCTTGTTTATGAACAGTTATTTTCATGTTGCATGCCCCACTGGACTCTGAACTACAAGAAAACAGGGACTGTCTTTTGTGTTTCCTTATATCCTCAGTGCTTAGCACAGTGAGTAGAACATAGTAAACACTTAAAAGATGCTTGTGACCTTGACTAGTAATTGGGTAGAAATTCTCAAAGCCTAAACAGTCTAAGACAGAAAGTAGAAAAGACTGCTGCATATCCCTAGTTAAAGCAAAAGTTTCTAACTATCATATTGATTCAATTACTTCTATTTAACTATTATACAAGATCCCTGAATAAGTTATTGAAGTGTAAATGACCTCAATACTTAAAGATAATATCTTATAATATGTTCCTTTATTTCATGAAAGCAAAATTAATAAATGTAATACTTCTATCTTTAGGTATGACTTCCCATTAATTAACAAATAAATAAAATTGTGTTGACTTTTAAAAACTATCTGGAAGAGAAAAAAAATTCAAACTACTATGATAATTCACCTAGGAAATTAGTATGCTCTATTAACCATTGCTATAACTTGCAGATATCACAGATTTGCCAAAATTTTAGAAGTTAATGTTTTCAAAGGCACATATGCTTATTATTCTATAAATCAAAATAATCAAAAAAACAGTTAAATGATCTTTGAGAATTCCAAACTCAAGTTCGGACTTTCCACAAAAGCCATTTATCAATATGTTATTTCTTGATAGACTGAAGAGTGAAATTCTTCCATTCTTTTTGGTAATGGAAAATGCATCTTAACTCTTAAAAAAATCTTTGACATATTAAAGGAATGTATGATATGATTTTACTAATGCATTTTTCATCACTCAAATCATTCTCAATTAGTTCAGATGACTTGGAGAATAGATGACTGATTGACCATTGATGAATAAAGAAATATAGCTATTTTCATTCATATAAGTAATACTACCTAAAGGACACCACTGCTTTATGACTGTATATTTTGCATCTCTAATATTATTAGTTAACACATTAATTGCTCTCATGGTCATCTGCTCCAGAAAGTTCCTGATTAAATATGCTTTACTTTGATATTCTGATGTAATCAATCTTGAAATTTTTTGAGAATTCAAGTTTTTGGAGAATCATAACATGCAGAGCCTTTGGTTTAAACTCTGTGACTGCTCTAATGGAATGATGTCCATTACAACTTTAGAGGAATTAGTTATTACTGTAAAGTCTATAAAGTAGTGATGTCTATGTTCATATTTGTATCTAAATCTAGCTATCTTTCTATCTCTATATAGATATCTATATATATGGTGACAGTTAAGGCAACAAATAAATCAAATAATCATAAACTAGACATGGAAAGCAAAAATCTTTAGCTCCCTAGACAACTGTGTAGATGACTATTTGAATTTAAAACAAAGTCTCCATTGAAGAATAAAATAGTTTTTTTGACTCCTATTGGATAACCAAAGAGGATAATGCCACCAATGCACTTATGAATATGCTACAGGAAAAAAATAACTTTGTATTTATTAATTTTTCTTAATTATTGTCTAGTGACAACAAATGCATTTCAAGCAGACCTTCAGATTTCACCAGTCAACACAGATACCTAAAATTCCAGATTAACTGGATTTAGCATGCTGCAAAATACACCTTAGTATCAAAACAATGTTCACTCTAAGGTTCTACAGTTTTAATCATTCAGCACTCAAATACTGGGAGAAAACAAATGCAGGATATTATAATTCAATTTTTTTAAAGGTTAACTCACCAGAATTGGGGTCAGAATTTCCATCAGCTTCAGTCCTCTTGTCTGGTGAGGCCTGGTCGTAGAATTCGTCCTGTGGCTGAACCAGAGGAAGAGGGTGTGAGATCAGGGTTCCACTACCCACAGGCTCATGGTCTCCTAGACCACTGTCACTGCAGCTTTCTTGGGAACCATCAGGGAGGTGAAACGTAACACGGCGCTGAGACTACAAAGAAGGGCAAAGGACATACTGATTAATGCTCTTCTTAGTTCAATAACATTGCACAGATTGTATTGTCTTTTAAAAATAGGTTTAATTGCATCCAAAGGTTTTCAAAATCTTGTTTTTGGTTTTGAAATTGGAACAAACCATAAACATTTCCTTTGAAATAGAAATTAGGAGCAACATTTGTTTTTCGTATGTTAACTTTAAAAGAATAAAATTTTAACTCTGCTGTTATGCATTATATAAGCAATATACCAGAAAAAATTCCAATTAACTCTATTTTAAGATCATGGAATATTACTTTAACACTTTGTAAAATGTGATAAGAAAAGAAAAGTAACAGTTCAGAAAGGTTACAATGATGGCAAGGTAATATAGAGGATTACATTTTATTAAATAGAAATAGGAAAATGCATTCCACAGCACTGATGATTTTTAAGACAATATCAATTTTAATTTTCTTGAATCAATAATAACATAATGTGATTGCATTATGTTTCTAAAATGGTCATTATGATGTGGACATTTCTTTAAGGATAGACAATGGGCACCACAGATTTTCAGAACATTCTATACAATTATCAGTCATTTTATGAAACAATACATTGTATTTATTCTTAAAACAATTGAAATAGGTTTTATTCATTATAGTATCATAGCAAGAAACAATAGGAAGAACTTGGTTCAAGCCCAATGAGTGACATAATGACTGGGTGGCACTATGTGACTTCTCTATGCCAGGGGTGGGGAACTTGCAGCCTTGAGGTCACATGTGGCCCTCTAGGTCCTCAATTGTGACCCTTTGACTAAATCCAAACTTCACAGAAAAAAATTCCCTTAATAAAAGGAGTTGTTCTATAAAACTTGGACTCAGTCAATAGGTCACATGTAGTCTCATGGCCACAGGTTCCCCACCCCTGCTCTAGGCAATTCTTTAAGACATAAGATACAGAGAATATGCCTACTTGCTTTGGCAGATGAACTTCCCTTAAACTGGGAGTTCTCAATACCAATGAAATAACAGGTACAGTCCCTGTCCCTATAACAAAAATAATTAAATTATTTTATTGCTAGTTAGATGAATTTGTCACTAAATCACCATACAAGTAGTACTGGCCAAACATACTGCTGAAATATAAATCTTATAGTCATACTATAAGTATTTAAGCCATACTTTCCTTCTAAATTTATACCATGGTGCCATTACCAGATGGGATCACATAAGCAATCAACTTTGGGTACAGTCTTTAGGGAAATATATCTACAATTCTCACTCTGCATAACAGTCAAATGGGCTTTTCACATGGCCACCTTCTTGACAGAAATATGAACAGTTGTCCCTAGCTTCAAAAACAAAAAGAGTAAAAAATAATTCTACTTAAACTTCATCTTCTTATTTTATAGATTTTGTTGGGTTTTATTTTCACTTTTTAAAGAAAAAAATAACATAGCTACAGCCAAGATTCTGAAGTCTTAAATGCTTATATTCAATAATTCTTTTTTCCTAAATTATAAATAGGATACAGTCTTTCTTGTGGGTCAGTAGTTCAAATTCAGCTCAAAGTTGTAATGGCTGTAAGCTGGTACCATTTGATTACTGTTCAGTGACCTATGTGAAATGAGGTGATGTTTCAGTTCATTTCCTAATGAACTGATGTCCACATCACATAAATTACAATCATAAATGGCACTAATTGGGGACTGTTCCTATCGATTTATATATGGAAATGAAACTCATTCTTCAAGGGAGTTTTCATTCGGGTCAAAACTGTGAAAGTGGAGTTGGAAAGTTGATACTGTCAGGAACTTTATTTTTACAAAAAAGTATCTGCCTCTCTGAGTTCTCATAATCAAGTGCTCAAAATTAATTTATATAAAAGCAGTGTCTTTCTAAGTAACTGTATACTGGATTACACATCTACTGTTTGGAATAGTACTAGTCCAAATATTCTAGATAGTAGCACTGGAGAAGTCAGTTTCTTTTAAACCTAAGTCAGCAGGAGGGCAAGATAAGCAAGCAGTTTACAACCATGCTTCAATAAAAGGTAAATGCCATGGACATAGACAATATTAGGAAAAACAACTTGTATCAACCAAGGAAGGCATTATGAATTCAACTTTATTATCAATAACTATAGCATCCCCTTAGAATGATGCAAATTTTAATATTGATCCTTAATTTTAATTGACCCACAATTTTAACTGATATTTACAGTATCTCAGGATACTCTATTTTGCTTTCCAAAAATGTGCCAGGAATGATAAGAGGCTAGGTCCTATCAGGGAGTAAGTTACTTCCCAAATGTCATATTGGCATGTTCAAAGTTAATTCCTGGGTACATTCCCTGCTATAATTCAGCTTTATAAGTAAGAACCCAAAGCTACTGTTTTCTCCTAATAGCCTATGAAATACAGAGTAAAAAAAAATACTTTTCTCCTCTTTTATCTTAAATCATTACTGAACTCAGAAGAGATATCTTTAAGGAGGTATTAACTCTTTCTGGGTTCTAAGAGGTCAATTTTGTATCTAGCACTATAAATCCATAGTTTACAAGGCAGTAGATATTTTTCAAAATTCTCCATTTTTATATCAAAGTGACAATTAGTTTGATGTGTGTAAAAAGGTGCCAATACTTTGAGTAATAATTTGAATTTTATCATTTACTATCCCCTAGGTTAGTTTCTGGTATAATTTCTTACAGACCTGAATTTGTGCGCTTATTCTCTTATATGACTGAGTTTATGAAATACTAAAAATATTTTATATGTACCCTCTGACAGAGTTTAATTTCCCAGAACATAGTCAAAGAATAAAGTGCCTTACTTTGAAAGCATTCAACATATAGAAACAAATCTGTATGTCTTTTATTTGGGGGGTAGAGAAAAATATATTAAATGACATAAAACATTTTCAAATGCATTTCATTATGCCACATCTCACAGAACTCCTCTATGATTTTTTGCACAATTTATAAGTAAAGGTAAGAAAAAGTGCAGCCTAAGAAATAGATCCAAGGTTTTTTTTAAGTATTAGATATGTTATGTTAATAAAGTAATCAGTGTAAGGTTTGCTTTTTAATATTTTATAAATGGGCTTTAACACTAGCATGTCTGTGTCTTAACTGACAATACTGTGTATCGCTATCATCCTTAGTGATGGACATTAAATTTCACTCTGTGGTCTTGGATTATTGAATAGTCAGAAAGTTCTGACTATATCACATTTATTTTACAGCCTTCTGGGCTTCAAGGTGCTAGACAATATGAAAAAAGAGGTAAGAGAGAAAAACATATAAGCAGTCTAATTCACATTTTTTTTCCAGAAAATGTCATATCTTCCTCTGGGGCATAATTTTGTCATTTACTTGGGGAAAAAGAAAGGAGGTGGATCAGCAGTGGTCACCAACCAATTGGTTTAGGATAAAAAGAGGTGATCTGTAAAGGAATTCTTGTAGAGAATGTCACACACTTTTTAGACTAAGCCCTAGGGGAATGAATTGAAGTGGATGATTAAGGCCAACAAAAAATAAATCAAAAAAGGAAAAAGAGTGGGGGCAAGTAATGTTATATAACACTCTGGTACCTTGTGGAAGGAAATTTCCTTGAACTAACTGCTATACTTTTAAGGATAAATTATATTTGTATGGCCAGTATGTAGTACAGTAACCAGCAACCAGCTGGTGCTTAATTAATGTTTGTTGATTGGTTGATCATAACTACTGGTACCTAAAATGTATGTACGATTTCAGAAAGCAAGGAATGATAATACTTGATGCTATAATTATTATAATAGTGATTAATACAGGCAGAGTAATGTCAGAAGCAATAAAGTGGATTAAATAGAAAATAAGATTAAATTGAAACTGGAAAGTCACAGAAAGGTACAGAATAGTATTTAGAAAGTAGGGACTTAAAAAGCTCTCCTTGACATGTAGGGCCAGAATGAAATAGCTTCTAAGGAATTTTCACCTTAATATTCATATATTAGTCATTTGGGTAAGTCAATATTTGGGGAATTTAATGGAATGCTACTTTCTGCCCTCCAAATTCTTTTTATGCCATAATAAATAAGGCAAATTAAGAAAGACTGTCCTAATTTATAGTAGGTATTCAAAAGAATAAATGTAATTGAACTGACCTCTATATTCTATACATAGAATAACATGTTATTATTAATTATACATGTATATATGTGTATATATACATAACATCTTAATGCATATATGTATGTATGTATGCATGGATATATTGAAGGTTTGTACCAAAAGGAAATTGGGCATGGCAATCAGGCAACCTGTAATGCTTTATTTTTTAGGGGAAGGAAGAGGGAACACCATTGACCTACTGGTCCAGGAAATTTTACCTTATTGCCTGGTCCCATGGAAATATGCCCAGACTGTTTTATGGAGGTAGTCCAAACCTGCCTGACAGAATTAGGATGCTGAAAGCTATTATGGGCATCCTTCAGGTTTTCCAAAGTCCAGGCAGTTATTTTTTGTGCTTGTTTTCATAAATCTGCTTCCTCTCCATTCCATTTTTTCCCATGGGGAAAAAACAAAAACAACATAGGTTCTGACTTTAAAAAAAAAAGGTTTAAAATACGCTATTTATCTGACTTGTCAACATAAAGAGCTCTAGGTGAATGAATATCCTATAAACACATACACACACACACAACAACTTCATAAACAAAATAATTTTTATGCCAGTGGCCATTACAAGCAACTTTTAAAAGGTGACACGTTCCGACGAATCCTGAATCTCCTGTTGTCTATGCCAGGGAAGCTGTTTGCCAGGGGAGCACAGATGGACAAGCAGTCGTCAGACCGACATGTGCTCATACTTTACTGATCATTTACACTGAGCACTACCATATATTGTATGTTTTAGGTAACATAGTCCTACGAATGCTATTGTCATATGAATGTATAATATTAAATATATTTTAAACATGTGTGCATATATTTAAAATACATAGCAAATATATGTGTTCCTATATTCCTTGATACTATATCAAACTCAATATTCTAACATATTCATCTTGTTTCAAAAGAAAAAAAAATGACTTAACAGGAAATGCATACCATTGAATTTAATCACGCTTTAAACGTTCCCATGCTCAAGTTAGGTGTCAACTAATAATAAAAATGTACTTTTTCATAATTTGGATTTGGGAAAAAACAATACAACTAAAGCTAGGAAATCATTTCCAAACTTTTAATTCAGTAAATTACTAACTTGGGGGAGGGGGAGGGGATCATTATGACCCATAGAGAAAATGTAATGGTTATATAGGATAAAACAGTATTGATGTTTCTTACTGATAGGTAACTGATAATGCATGAAAATATAACTCTTTTCAAAAAGTAATCATTCAGTTATTGTTAGCCTTGGCATTAGTAATTCTTATGCTGAAATGGCTTCTGCTGATATTATCTAGAATTCACAGAAGCCCAGAAACTATAGGGCAGTTAGATATCATTTCCTCCATCCACTCATTTTACACATAAGGAAACTGATTCACTCAAGATCACAAGTCAGGGGAGAGCAAGGCAGGCAGAGGAGGACAGTAGAAAAGCACATGCTCTGGCACCACATGACCTGCATTCAAATTCTGATACTGATGCTTACTCCCTAAGTGAGCTTAATCAAGTCACTTAACCTTTCTAGGCCTCAATCTCCTCATCTGTAAAATGAGGAGCATGAATTAGATGACCTTTTCCACCTCTATGGTCACTAGAATCCAGTTATCCTTCCCTCCTATTCTAGCAAGTAAAACAACTGAATGTTTCCAAATGTGTTATTTTTTTCCCAGCAATTCTCCACTGGTTTTCCAGAAGATTTCAGCCTGTATCTTTGCTCTCATATAATAGCTTCCAATCCTACAAGCAAAGCAGGGTTAAGCAAGGTCAGTACTTGAGTAGGAGACTAGTCTAACAACAGCCACTGCTGGTGGATTTTTAAAAGAAGAGTTACACTCTAGCTGAGTTCATAGGGGGGGAAATTGCCCAATCTTCACATGGCATTTGGCATGTACTATTTATTCCATGGGCTATAAAATTACAGAAAATGAAGTGTAAAAGGGATAAATGAGATGGAGTCACGTTACTTAGGTTTTTTTCTGACTCCAACACTTACTGGATGTGAAACCATAAGTAATTCAATTTATTTGTTTAATCCTCAAATGCCTTGTCTTTAAAAGGAGGATAATACTACAGTATTTGTACTACCAACCTCACAGGTTTATTGTTAGCACCATATTTTGTAAACCTTAAAAAGGTGGGAGGGAAATGGAGGAAGAGAATATTTATTTAGTGCCTACTCTATGCTAGTAACAATGTTAAGGACTTAATATCACCTCATTTGAATGCCACAGTATTCTTGAGAGGTATATGTTATTATCATCTCTATTTTACAGTTGAGGAAACTAAGGCAAAGAAAGATTAAGTGATTTTCCCTGGTCCACATAGCTAGTAAGTGTATGAGGCTAGATTTGAACTCATGTGTTTTTCACTCAAAGCCTGGCACCATCAACTGAACCACTTAAATGCCAAAAAAGGCACTATATACATATAGGTTATTCTAATTCCTATATTATTCTAGGTTTAAATGTAGTATAACCCTTGAGAAAATCTGTCAGAGTAAATTTGTGAACATTTCCTCATCTGTAAACGTGACTACTTCATTCAACACATACTTATTTGGGGGCATATAGAATTTAGGTAATCATAAGGTCTAGATATGAAAGAAATCACTTTGTGTAAACCCCTCATTTTATAGCTAGAGACAGTAAGTGATTTGCTCATGAACATACAGGTGGCATCAGAACAGGAGTTTTAATCTAGATTTATTACATAGTTAATTCTCTTCTCAGATATCATTATCCCCCCAATAATGCTATGAATTTGCTGCTCCAAAAGATTTCATATTTTATTAGGAAGATAAGACATAAACATGAATTACTAAAATGTACAATAAAAAAATTACAAGTAATATATAAGGAAAAGGTTATTACTGACCAGGAAAAAATAATGGGAAAATGTAAAATTTTAGCCTAGCTTTAAAGGATAGGCAGAAATTCAATAGATTTGAAAAAGAATTTAAAAAATGGAAAATGAGAGAAAGTACTGCAGACATATTAACTAATACAAACAAAGGACAGGAGAAAGGCAGGTACTCAAGTAACATTGATTCATACAGTTTTGTTGAAGTATAGAGTGAATGAATGGGATGATATGAGATAGGGCTGAAAGGATAAGCTGGTATCTGATAATGCAGTGGCCTTAATGCCAGGGAGAATTTTTAAAAAATTTTACTCATTAGGATTTTTAAATGAAGCATATTTAGAAGAAATTTTTCTGGCAGTGGTATGATGAACCAAAGAAGGAAAGGAGTGAAGTAAAAAAAATAAAATATTATGATAGTCAAGCTGGTTAGAAATTAGACATTTTGGTTGTGGCTATAGAAATGGAGAGGAGGAAAGAAGGGAAAGCAGTGTTGGATACATGTTTCCTATATCAGTGGAATGCTTGGTTTCTTTCTAATACCATCTATCCTCAAGATTAATTCCTTTCTGTTGATGGCACCCCATCTTTCTAGTCACCTAAGTAAGCAATCAGTATTATGTTCTCATCTGTTATCTTCTTCACTCTCATTTCCAATTAGATATAAAGGCATGGAAATTCTTATTCCACAATATTTCCTATATCCATTCCCCTCTGTCCCCTCATGTAACTCCTACCCCATTTCAGGTCCTTATTACCTCTCACCCAGAGTGCTGAAATAGCATCTTAATTGTCATCTCTGCCTCCTGTCTCTTCCACCTCCAACTCATGTATTTCTAAAACATGTAACTGACCATGTCATCTCCCTAAACAAAAATTGTCAATGGCTCTCTACTGCCTCTAAGATAAAATATAACCTACTTAGCTGGTATTTACAGTCACCTTTAAACTGACTCTCAACCACCTTTCCAGTCTTATTTCATGTTACTTTTCTTTATACATACTCCTTTTAAAGTTAAACTGCCCTGCTAGCTATTTTCTAACATTCCATACTGTTAAACCTATCTTTTTGCTCAGTGGACCCCCTTATCGCTAATACATTCACCCTTTACCTCCGCATCATACAATTTCTAGCTTCCTTCAAAGCACAACTGGGAACAGATCTCCTACTAAGTCTAGCGCCCAATTATTATTAATACTCTCCACTTAAAATAATTTCATATTATTTTGTTATGCTCTTTATAAAATATCAAAGGCAGTAAGTTGGTGCAATGAATAGAACACTGGACCTGGAATCAGGAAAACCTGAGTTCAAATCCAGCCTCAATTGTGTGAGCCTGGAGAAATCACTTACCTTCTACCTACCTCAATTCCTTCAACTATTACATGGAGATAATAATAGCACCTACCTCAAAGGGCCGTCATGAAGATCAAATGAGATAATACTAATAAAGTGTTTAACATGGTGTCTGGCACATGGTAGGTGTTAAATAAATGCTTATTTCCTTCATTCCTACCACCTTGTGTCAAGTGAAACACCAAGGAAAAAACTGATAGCAGAAATGCCTCCAAGTGCGACAGCAGAACTGAGTTTCTCTGTAAGTCTCAGGGGAATGGTTACTATCTCTGCTTTTAGGCATATGAAATTGAAGTGCTTGTACCAGGACACTTTCCAAGGTGCTGATCATTCCTCCATTTCATAGAATAAGCATGGATATGCAGAGATAAAGGAGTGAGGTATTTGCTTAAAAACAGTTAGCATGGCTCAGTATTCTGCTAATTATATTATCTTCTTATTTTCTTTCTGCCTTTTAGCTCACAAGGCATCAAAGAAAATCTCAAACATATTTCTAAAGTTAAATGTTACACAGTAGGAACACAGTATTGTATCTTTGTATATATAATATAAAGTGACTACATTAAACAGGAACAGCTGTTCCTGGATCTTTGCAAGCTAAATCTTTGTATCTATAAATTATGTGTACAGAAATAAAGAACAACACAGCAAGTGTTCTTTCCAATTGAATTTTCTATTACAAACAAATCCATAATAATTCAGTTTCTATGATATAGGAAGACTAGGGCTATCGTGATACTTATAACTTGAACATAAATTGGATTACCAGCCATTTAATTAGTTATCCTATTAAATTATCTCTGCTAACAATTAGATCTCCCTGATAGTATCAAGGATGCTGATATATGATATGCTCTTATGTCAATAATGGTTCTTGATTTTATATCTTTCTCAGCCTGGCTGATAATTAATCTGAATTTTTTAAACACCCACCCTTATTTTATGCCTTAAATATTTATCAGTGATTGGAATAGAAATTCAGCTTTATCTAGTGCCTTGAATCATGAAAAATTCCCAGCCATCTTAAGAGGAAAAACAATGAAAACTGATGGCTGACGGAAATTCCCATACTGTTCAGTTCTGTTAACTTTCTTCTACATGAAATATGACCTGTAAAATCAAGCAGGAAACATTTCTTGTGGAAAAGTAGTCAGGCTATGTTTGAAGGAAGGTAGTCCTGACTGTATACCATAAGTAACCCTGGGTCTCACTCTCTTGACTCATAAAATAGTTTGTATATGTGTATTCCCTAATATACTCCAACATATTGCTAAACTGGGAACAATACCATAATTCCCGAGTAAAATTAAAAGTTACTCATTCAAATCTTTTTAAGTTATTCCAATTTTGAAAAAAAAATAGATGAGTCGACTCACTCATGTTGTGATAATTACCAAGTCTTCAGAAAATATCATATAATCCATAATGGAGCTTGTGTAATGCAGTTTTGAAACTTTGCTAATTTTTTTTCCCTGAAAAAAATGTAATTAACTTCAAAATAATCATTAATCATAAGCTAAAGTTTGGGGAATGTTATTTATTTCATTTTATCTTTTAAAGGGATGAGATCTCATTTTAGAGCTGTTGAAAGGGGAATAGTGAATTTGAATGTTGCCTTCTGGA
The DNA here is from genome assembly GCF_028583685.1 of Petaurus breviceps papuanus. Classification (NCBI taxonomy): domain Eukaryota; kingdom Metazoa; phylum Chordata; class Mammalia; order Diprotodontia; family Petauridae; genus Petaurus; species Petaurus breviceps. Next base: position 133,232 of record NW_027187278.1, on the reverse strand, counting down.
CTAGTACTAGTGCATGTAATGGATATCTGTCACTGACAGCTCACTGGCTTACAATTAATTCAGTGTGATCAGTCATGTCTCCTCCTAAGATAAAAGAAAGCTGAAAAAAAAGCAACAATGTCCTTTTAGTTTACAATCTGTGATGCCAGAAAGCTGCCTTACAACTATTCATAAACAAGAAAGATATTATTACTGCCATGTTAGAGTGTTAGATCTTAACGAACAGGCAAAAAGGGACAATATTGTCATAAGTAATGTATGTAATGTTATATACCTTTCTCCTTATCCTTTCCATGACCTTTCCTGTCCAAAGGCTAATAAAAAATCTGATTTTGTGTGTATACCTATATAAGAGTGACACTCACTGGGATACTTCTATGTGTATTATACACACATATATATATGTAGACACTATATTTGCATACATATACAAAGTAATGGGGCTCTAATCTTCAAGATATATATATATATATGTATGTATATATGTATAATTATCGTCACCTTTACCATATAGTACTAATTGAAGCTAAGAACAAATTGATGATCTCAGTATAAGAATATTTAACTTATAAAAATCTTTCTTCCTAGTACTATATGATCCTGTGACAAATAAAACTAAAGTTTTAAGAAACAAAACAGAACTCATACACTCAAATAAATTTTGTCCCCTTCAAAGTAGGATGATAATCAGGAAATGGAACTTTTTTCCATACAGATGTGACTCCTCAAAAAAAATTGGAAATTATTTTTTTGGAAGTATCTTAAGAATCAATATCCCCCATCCATTTTATATTCTCAGTTATGGAAAATCTTCATATAGCAAGCTTAATTAGATTTTTTTGGAAAAAGTCAATATCTTTGAAGATAAACCTTGTAAAATTAGGTGGTTGAGAATGGTTGTTAATAGTCTATGACCAAAAATGAGGTATGGATGTAAAAACAAAGCTAATTTGCTACTTTGCTTTTTGCTCTATCTCTGAGGACAATTCCAAAGAGGTTAACAAAAGAGGTATTGAGAAAAATCTGTATTTTTGAAATAAATGTATAGCTTCCAAAAGGAACTACTTCTAAAACCATGTATTTAGATGCAAACTTCTAATGGGTTTATGAAAATCACAAATCACATAGAACTTTAAAGTTTGCAAAGCATTGGGCATATTACCTCATTTGACCTTCATAACAACACTATAAGATAGGCTTGGTTATTTTCCTCTTTTACAGATGATGGAAGTAATGGTAAGAAAAGTTAAATCTCTTGCTAAGGTTTACAGAGCTAAATAAATTTATAAAGGAGGTCTTGAACTTAGTTCTTCCTGATTCCAGGTCCAACATTCCATCTACCGTACCACCTAGAAACCTAGATACCTAAGAGTAAGAGAATGTGTGACAAAGGCATATAAAGGCATATTTGAGGCATATAAAAAATTCAAATAATGCATTTGGCTACAGTTTTTCATAATACAATAAGTAGTCATTTTAAAGTATGACACAAACAACTGTGGGTTGAGATTTAGAAGACTAGCATATGTCTCCCAACCCTGTTATTACTTCTATGACCTTGGTCAAGTCATTTCAACTCCATAGGTCTCAATTTTTTCACCTATAAAATGAGGAGGTTGGACTAGGTATCGCCTAAGTGCCATTTCTAGTATTAAAAAAAATCTATAAATCTCCAAGTCTGTGGACATATATTTGGGTTAATCATTAAATAGTCAGAAAAGATTGTAGAGCATACTCAATATAAAAGCATTTGTTAAAGTATTAATAACTAAAAAAGCACTGCTACCCATTTGACATGTTAACATGGATGTATTATTAGCATCCACTGATTGACAAAAAATGTCTATAAATTTGGTGACACTTTAAACCTATAATAGCAACTACATACCTTAGAATAATAGCAACTATATACCTTAGAAAATAGTAATATATATACATGTGAGAATATTCAATCTACAGAAGATATGTTTGTTACTTATCGAGTCACACTGCATATTTTGTTGACACTAAATAAAGATAAAAATAATGATATGGTGCAAATAGAGATTCTCAGACCCTTTGCAATAACTGCTTGGCATCCTTGGGGTACTTGGCTCATTGGTTGGGAACAATTGCATTTCCATAAGTCTAAAAACACTTCAGACACTTCCAAGAACAACTTAACTTCATAAAAATGATGTGCAATGCTTCTCACATAAGAAAATAGTTCTGATCTAGTGCATGTCCCCATCTGACATATGGAAGTAAATAGATGGTACTTTGGGATTTAAGGTGTTATCTTTCCTGGAATAAATCATAGAACTTAATGTCTGTAAAAAGCATCTTATCTCAGACTTCACAGATTGACAAATCACACAGAGAATGTAGCTCAGACATCCTGTTTGATCTTTAACTTTGACAGATCACAGATATGAAAATCTAAGCATTTTTCACAGGCCTTGTGGTTTAAGCGATAACTGATCAAACATGGCAGCTAACCAATTCTGCTTTATAGGAAAATTGTGATAGGCAACTCTTACTTTACTGGAAGGGCAAAATCTCATGAATCTTACCTCTATACTCAATCTTCCCCAACTGATAGTAAGACATAGTTCATGAGGATTCAAGGAGGCACTGTGGGGGAAAGGAGAATCCAAACTCTGGGTGTTTTAGGGGGAAGGGAAGAATTACACATTGAACGTTTGGGCTTTAAATCCATGATGTACATACGCATTTTTCAGAACAGTTTTCATCAGACTAACTATCAGTTTGTGAACAGGATCACAGATCCATAACCAACAAAGTAGATAGAATAATGAAAGGAAAGGGAGAGTCAAGAGAAAATGGTACCAAACTTATTGGGACTACTACCACTCCCTTGGATCATTCCAGCACCCCCCAGTGGTCAGTATCATCCACTTTGGGAACCTCTGGTCTAGAGTATAGTTCACATAGCTCCTTCTTCTTCCCTCTTAGTAAATTCCTTCTCTTTAGCCATCCTTAGTCCCTAAGGAGAAGCAGTAGAAATTTCCTAATTCACAAATATCCTCTAACCCAGATATAGTCTCCTAAAACAATATTACCTTGTAAGCTTCCCTTAAAGCTGGCTCATCTACAGACTCATTCTCTCAGGAAGACTGGGCAATATTTGCCTCCAAACAATTTCTCACCAGATTCTTACCTATCTGACTCTCTTATAGACCTCTTAGAGATTTATCTTGATGCAGCAACAGAAGGGCAGAAAGACCTTAATGGTGAGAAAAAGTTCTTTCCCTATTCTACCAAAAGATTACCCCATGCAGCTTACACCTAGTTCCATAGTGCAAAATAAAGTAGTAAAGAGCTGATCTTAAAACCAGAAAAAGCTAGGGACAGGGCATGTCTGTCACAAAGTGACTAGTGATGACCTTTCAGTGCTCTAGGCAAGCCTGTCAAGACCATGAGTTGCAGAGAAGATGCCACTGTGTATTAGTAGAAGGAGTTTCCTCATCTGGGGTTTCCATGCACTACTGATATCAAAGGTCTAGTCCCTATCTCTATATAGCTGAAATGGAATGATGGAATACACATACATATCATATAATTTTAAAATATTTTGCTCATCAACTTAGTTTCAGAGAGAAAAATTAGATGCCTTTTAGTTTTTTGTAATAACTTTTTTTTTTCAGGAAATGTAAGGTTTCATATCTGTGACTCTTATACCAATGGATTCATAGTTGCCATCATAAATGTAAAGACTGGGAGTCTGGTCAGTTGCTACTTCAACAATTAATGAAGTTTAGATTTTAAATGAAACAAGAATGAGAGATCAGGAAAAATCTGAAGAACCAAAAGGATTATATCCATACAGAGATAAGACTAGGAAAAATGGTAAGTAGCTTCAAGCATTTTTAAATTCATATATATATATATATATATATATATATATATATATATATATATATAGCCAGACAAATTCCAAAATCAGAAATTAAAATACTTTGAAATTCATATACTTACATCTAATAACAAAAAAAGTGGTGTTCTCAATTTTCAATAGGATAAAACTTTTCACACCATGCTTCTCCTTACAGTTAAAGAAGTAATCCTTTGGAAATAATTGCTGTAAATAATTCCTCTTTTCCCCTTAAAAAGCACACTCCATATGCAACTTTAGGCCTTTTTTTTTCTCAACAATTTGCTAGTTTATCCACTGCCATGTTTGATAGCTATGTTAAACATTAGTTAAGAAGAATCAGGAACAACAGAAAGAGAGACAATCTTAAAAAGAAAAAAAAAACTGACTATAAAAGTGCCTGGCAATATAATCATCTCTAAAAAATAAAAAAGGAAGCAAAGACTATGTTGCATTGCCACTCTGCAAATATGTGTTTCAGAGTAAGAATGGCAACTTTTGCTGGCATCCAAATCCAGCTTTGAGTGTATTTACTCATGATTGTGTTTAATTTCATATTGCAATGATTAATCAGAAGGAATGTCTTTATTTTCTGCTGTTTTAACTACAAGAAATGATCTCTTCTGTTTTTATCCTATTATAAGGATCGTTACAAAAATGGGAAACAATTAACACTGGGTTTAATGCCTGAATGCTATAGAGCTGAAGTAATTGCACTCAAGGTCTGCTAACTTTTTAATCAGGCATTTGGTTGCAAGCTGCTCGCAATTGATTCTGAGAAAAGAGCTAACAATCTAAGGAGGAAAGCAGGTGTGCCAAAAAAGCAGGCATGTTGGCAAAACAAATGAAATAATTTAAAAGGGAAAAGAAGCAAAAACCAAAGAGAAATGCTTGTCAGCAGGCTATTTACTTGGCGCTCCCTGTGCCTGAACAAAGCCAGTCAGGGTGCACAAATAGAGGACTGAAAGCTCCGCTGACCCACTGCTTTGGAAGAGTGGTACAAAGATTAGCAGTCAGGAGTCATGTCCCTCAGAATGTTAGTGAATCGAGTTAATTAACAGAAGAGACTTGAAATTTCCATATTCAGTAGGGTAAAGACACCATCAGAGGTTTCGGGAATTACATTCTAATTAGAAAACTTCCCTGTTCTCAGCATCCTGGCTATTCTTTGAAAAGCAAATTTGGTTAGGTACTTTGTTTTGTTCTCTCTCTCTCTCTCTCTCTCTCTCTCTCTCTCTCTCTCTCTCTCTCTCTCTCTCTCTCTCTCTCTCTCTCTCTGTGTTTCTGTCTCTGTCACACACACACACACACACACACACACACACACACACACGAGGTGGAAAAAAAGTCCCAGCGTTTTCACCTGAAAAAGAACGCTATTTTCTGTTTTATTTTCCCCCCTCTAATTAGACACATTCTCCTGCTAGGTAAGTTACTCCTTAAGAGCAAGTTAGGCCCTTTTGAGGTGCATGTATTCTTCCACACTACCAAGGGGCCCTTTAGAAAATCCCCTCTGCAGCCACTATAAGAGCAGTCTAAAAAAGTTAATGCACTTTCCAAAAAGGCCTGGACTCTTTCCATGTAAAATTACACTGAGGAATAATCTAGACAAATAAAATTGAACATTAGAGGAAAGTCTATCCCATTCTGCAAATTCACTTGGTGCCTTTCTGTTCACTGGCTAAAGACTAAAAATTGAAATAAAAAAAATTAAAAGCCCTTAAAAAGAGACAAAATGGTGACATGCCCAAGAATGCAGAGAAATCTAGACAGTCAACTATCATGTTAAACTGGTGGGCATTTCGGTGTTCAGTCTCCACAAAGCATGCAGGTTCATTTGGCTCTGAGGAGCTCCATCAGGATAAAAGCAGGTCCAACTTCCTCTATCAAAAGCTCAGATCAGAGCTAGAGGAAGGAGACAAAGAATACAATAAATAGACCTTTCCTGATTCAATGCCCTCTGTGCCTTTTAATTAGGTTGACTTGCCTGGGCCAACTGGAAGTTTTACTTTCATGCTGTCGTGAAATTCCCTCAGGCCCTAAAGAAAGTACCTAGAGACCAGTGAATTTGAACACTGGTAGCCAATTACAGTAGCCTCTATCTAAGCTCCAAACAAGTCTGGAAGTGTCAGCTAATTTGTGTATATCCTCCACATCCATTGAGGTCTCCCTTAGCTTCACTTACTGAAAACAGCTCTCCCTTAGCCACCCCAGCATCTGTTGTTTGGAGGTGGAGGGCTAATAAAAATGAAAGAAAAGAACCTGGCACCTGTCCACGTGCACACAAGGTCCCTTAATCATGGGGGACTCTCACATCACTGTGATCTGGAGCAGTTCAGAAAGGATGCCAAATGGGAGGAGAACAAAGAGACCGGCAGCATAGGAGTCCCTCGGTGGCCCAAATCTCATCACAAGGATGACTTTTGCCAGATTTGCAAACATGCTCTTTCTAACTCCAAATGTGACTTTGAAACCAAATTTCCCATTCACTGTGCAGCATTTAGCAGCATTTGGAAATCCAGCTATAGAGCCCTGAAGTGGCTCTTCAAATGCCAGTAGAGTCGGATGCTTTTTCGTGACATCTTCAAAGGATTCACAAAAACATATCCCATCACACCACCTCCCGTTAAGAGGAGGCATGTGAAGGAGTCGTAAGCCTGCTAGCAGATTTATGAGTGTTGTACATCGGTGTTGTTTTCAATTTTTTTTTGCAGCCCTCACTCTTCTGTTGTTTATTATAAGTGTATAATGCTTATTCTGCCAACGACAGCACATCCAAGGGATCTTCCAGGAAGAGAAGGTTATTCCTCACTAGTCACTTTTATTTTCTAGTGAAGTGGTGACAGCCTTCCTTTATTTTTTTTTATTAAATAATGATATTAGTTCTCTAACACAATAAGACATCATTATATATGTTGGTCTATGTGATGCCAGAATATTTTCTATTCTAAGGAATAAAATATTTGCCCACCTGTACCCTTAAAAAAGTATAAGAATAAGAGATAAATATTAGACAGATTTAGGAGCTTTGGTACCCTTTTTTCTCTCTTAGCCTTCACCCTTTCCCTTTGTATCAGCAAGCATTCTAGCATATGCAGGATGGCTGCTAGCACAGGTTCTTTGATCTGCTTTTCTAAAGGGAAGCAACTCAAAAAGGGTTAACAATCTTACTTTAATCAAACATATATCATTTACTTAGTTCAGGGTGAAAAGTCAGCACCCTGAACTTCAGAAAGTACAAACAGAAATTACAAGCAGACAAAATAACACAATTTAACAGACAGGGCTTCTAGCTGTCTGACCGCTGCATACACACAGTTACCAGAGAGAGAAGCACCAACATCTGGGTTTTTAAACCCAGAGTTTCATCTGGCCAAATCACACAGTTCTTCCCAAAGTGAGCCCCAAAACAAAACCTCACCTCAGAGGTATATACAGCCTTCTCCAGAGTCAGAGGACATTACAACCCTCGCGTCCCACTGCCTAATTACAAAGTAACAACTTGTCAGCCTTCCTGAAAAACCAGCCTCCCCTAAGCAAACTTCTCCTGTGGCATCTTCTCCACCCTTAAGCAAACTGCTCCCACCAGAGGCTCCATGTGACCACATTCAGCTTATTAGGGAGCAGAGTGTATTTCAAATCAGTGAAGGTGTTCTTATTCACTTAGGTTTATTAAGGGGCAGGGAAGATCTTCAAATTTCCTTATCATTACACCCTCTCCCCCACCATTTTGAATTTTCCACCTAAGAATGTAAATACAAAATGACCACCCATTATTCATTTAATTTAGAAACCTGTGTTTTGAGCTTTCTGAAGCTCTTTAACAGATCATGGCCTACAATAAGTAGACAATACTACATTCTGAAGAGTAATATTTATTATTACATGTTTTTAGGTCATATCCATTCTCTTCATAGGATCATAAAGTTAAGGGCTGAACGGTACCTTAGAAGATCCTCTAGTTGAATCTTCTCAATGGCAAGATGAGGAAAGGTAGTCGTAGGTTAAATGACTTGCCCATGATTACATGGCCAAGAGAATGTCAAAGGAAGGACCTGAACCAGAATACTCATGACTCCAGGTGCAGCACTCTATCCACTGCACCAGAATGCCTCTCATTCTTCTTTATGGATTGTTAAAAACAAAAAGACACATTTCCTTGTCCACTCATTTTTATCTTTCCTCTATCCCATCAATCACCCGAATGACAACCACTGGTGGATCATTCATTGCAAAGATGACTGGCTTAAAATATTATAGAGCAATGTTAGTCAAAGTCAGAGACATCCTTCCTACCCAGGGCTTGAGTTAAGTGTCTTGGAATGAAGGTAGGAAAAGAGTGTGGAGTTGGAGCAAGCAAGGATATTCCTTCTTCTTAAGGTTTCATTAAATAGATACATAGACAAATTCCTCTGACATAAGGCACCTGAGCAATGTGCTAGGGGATTAGGGATGAATATACAAAGATAAAAATAAAAAGATAGAACCCCTAAAAGCAGCTTATTATCTTACTTCCCTTCTTAAGATAGGACAAATTTTGGGGCAGCCAGGTAGCACAGCAAGTAAGAGCATCGGCTCCAGTGTCGGGATGACCTGGATCAAATCTGGGCTCAGATACTCAGCACCACACCCAGAAATAACTGCCCGTGTAACCTTGAGCAAGTTACTTAACCCTGATTGCTTAAAAAAAAAAAAAAGATAGGACAAATTTGTCTTAGCATGCATTTCTATTTTCTCCTTTTCTGTCCATACTCTTTCCTTACTTCATCCTTCCACCACCATCCTATATGTCTCTCCCTTTACTTTTCTCTACATTGCCTGACCTGGTTGATTTAGATGTCCACAAGACAAGAAATCTGACCTCTCTTGGAAAATCGAGGGGTTTGGTTTGTTTGTTTGTCTAAGACTGAAGCAAGAACAAGAGAACAAACAGACCCAAGTTCAGGAGACATTAGGACAGAGTGGGGATGATATCATTCCTGGATGGAAGTGAAGGCACAATTTCTTCATAGGAAGTTACGGTAGCCAGAGCTTCAGAGTTAAATACTTTCAATTTCCAAGGGAAAGGTGGAAAGCTCAGAGGCCTCCCTCTTTCTTCATCCAGTTTTCACTTTGAAGTTTGAAAATCAATCTTACAATATGCCAGAGAAAACCTGAAAGCATTTGTTGGGATGAAGTGTGTGTGGAGTGAATGATTTTGGAATGGAAAACCAGCTCTTCAAGGGGACACTTGGCTTCCTCGTCTTTGAAACTGGAAAGCACTCACTTTATTAAAACAACTTCAAAAGGAGCTGGGGAAAGATTAGAAATGTATGGCAAAGTGGATTGTGCATGGGTTTATAGTAGGAGTTTCCCTCCACCCACCCAATTTCCAATATCAGTATAGATTTTATTCAGTTAGATGGGTAGAACAGGAGATAAAGTGCTGGGCCTAGAGTCCAGAAGACTTTAGTTCTAATTAGACTTCAGACACTCACAAGCTCAGTGAGCCTGGACAAGTCACTTAGCCTCTGTTGACCCAAGTCTCACACAAAATAGGAATAATAACAGTGCTTATTATGTGACAGAGTTTCCGTGATGATCAAATGCAATAATTTCTTTGCTTATTTTCCTGTGCCAATGACTTCATCCAAAGAATGCCTCATATTCCCCATGATGCTTGTTCCCATGGAGAAAGGGACCACACTGATGAGATCATAGATCCATGGAAGTATTTGTCCCATGATCAATCAACCAATATGCATGTATTAAGCATCCACTACAAAATTGTAGCCCCCCAACCCCTGGGGCTACAAAGACAAAAGTAAAACAGTTCCTTTAATTTATAAAGAACTTAGCACAGTACCTGGCACATCAGGGTATATGTGTGTGTAGATATATGTATATAACTTTGTTTATATATATATAACAAAGTATAATACCAGGAATCTTATAATTAATATTTCCAAAAGAAATAATTTACTATTCAAAAATGTTAAAGTTAATAAGTTAATAAAAAACAATCTGCTGGATTATTCTATTATTTATTCAAGATTTTCCATGTCGAATTGGACATGGAAATCCATTGAATCAGAAAAATTTTAAATTCTACTTTTTCCTTTTATAAGGTAGGTTAGGCTGAAGTATCCATGCATGTGTTATTAGGCAAATTATTTTAAATTACCATTTGTATCTGATCTTAAGATATTATATAACCATTTTTTTTCTTTATCTAATACCAGACACTTCTGTTATAAATTATCCATAGGCTAGTAAACTAGAATTTTACAGTCAAGGGCTTTCAAAAATGTAGATAGAAACTTTTCTATCTTGAGATCTATTTATATAGTACTATTTGGCTATCACCCAGATGAAGATCCTCACAAGAGACACTGTGTTCCCTAACATCCTTGCAGCTGTGGAAATAAAGAAGGGAAACACTTTGGAAACTGACTATAGATTATTTTAATATACAAACATTCATTTTGTGCATCTTTAAAAATTTTCCTGAATAAGCTATTTGGATTTACCTCAATTTTCACAATAGATGTATTCTTGAAATTTATGTTAGTTCATTTTTTAATGTATAATTTTATAAATTCAGCACCTATGAATGTTGTTCAAAAGAGTCTTGAGGTGAATTCTTTTACAAAGCAAAGAATGCATTGCCAATGCCCCCTAATTCCTTTTATTTTGAATCTCATACTTTTCAAGATTCAGTTTTCTTAAATATAAGCACTCTCAAATAGCTGAAAGAATGGTCTATATCTACATGTAAAATGTACAGAGAGTTGAGTCACAAAGCCTTTTGTTTGAGTTTATTGCTGCATATTTTGGAGCTACTTATATACATACAAGGAAGATGCTGGGGTATGCTGTATGAGTAGAAGGGCTCTCTCAACAGCTGACCAGAGTTCCTTCCTCATATGACTCCTCAGTATTAAGAAAGAAAATATGGTGAATGACTATCGGGAATTAATGGTGATAAAACATAAGAAGATAAGCTAAATGCAACACAGTGGGGAGGTAAAATGAAAAGATAGTCAAGATCAACTGCAAGACTAAAAATGATATGAAGAATTGAGGAGACAGTAAGAGAAAGATAAAAGTGAGAAAGGCATGAAAACTATTTAATTCCACATATGGAAATAAAAAGTGAAAGGATTTTTTGAGGTCAATGATAAAGAACTTAAAATTAGTAGGATTTCTGTTACTAAAAATCTTTCACCAAAGCCCTCCTATGATTCTTCATCATATTAAAGAATTATTCCTATGTTCTCAAAGGCTATGAAAATGGGGGCATGGGGTGTTCTGATAGTTACTACTAAGCGTGGAAAGACTTCAAACACTGGCCTAGTGACCAGTTGTCTTCAGATGACCAGCCTTGCTTTTAGAAAGACTCACCATTGCCAGGTTAGCCCTCAAGTAATTTGAGGTGTTTTTTTTTTCCTTTTTAAATTACCACAACAAATTAAAATGACCATCTATTAAGGAGCAGAGAGTTTCACTGTATGATTAAGAGGGCACTCGTAAGAATGAAATCACAGTTCTTTAAAGTAAATGACTATATAGTCAGGCTACCATAAATAACTATGGGAGATTACCAAAGGCTAGCAAATGCTGGGATGATGGGACCACTTCGAAAATAAAGGTAAATAATAATTTATATAGCATTTTAATGTTTATAAAGCACTTTATATATTTTATATCATTTGATCCTCACAATAACTCTGTGAGAAACATGCTATTATTATCTTTATTTTACAGAGAAGGAATCCAAATGAGAGATAAATTCATATAGCTAGGAAGTGTTTGAGGCCATATTTGAACTCAGGTTTTCCTAAAGCCAAGTCTAATGCTCCATTCACTATGCCATCTAGCTGCCTCATAATGTCACATGATGCTATAAATGTTCCTGTTCACAAAGAATATAAATGTTACTGTGGAATATGTTTATAAAGTCATGAAGTAGATGATATATAAGCTTGATGTGGGACTCATTCTGGATGCAAAAAAATAAATGGAGTAATAAAACTGTAATATTAGCATGCTACATGTCAGAGTCATGTGTAGGCAGTACTAAACATGAGAAGCTATTTTTGAAGAGAAGCAAGTATATGTATGTAACAGATGAGGACAGAATGACCAGAAAGACAGGCAGTTCTGGGTCTCAAAGGGATCAGAGTATCTACCCAATAGTGCAGTTCTTCCAAGGAATATTTGGGGATTTTTAGCCACAATCCAGGCTTTGACTACCAAGGATGATAATGACAATGAAGTTTAAATTCTAACAATATTATCTAGGTTTTCCAAGGCAAAGAATTTGGGATGTTTGGGAAAATAGAACAAAGTCCTCATTATATGTACAATTCTCCATTTCATTTTGAATATATGCATGGCCAGAGAAGAAATCAATAATATTTTTATTTTATTTCTAATTTTATTGCTGGATTTAGGAGATCTGTATAGAGAATTCCTCATAAGCAATTTCTACCCACCAGTCTGGATCACCTGTTTGACTGCAAATTATAATCTTGCAGAGCTTCCTGGAGTACCATGAGGTTATGTGACTTTCCTATGGTCATACAGCTAGTATATATCAGAAGCAGAGCTTAAACCGAGGTCTTTCTGAATCCAAGCCATCTCTCTGTCCTCCCCACCCTGCTGCCTCTCTTAGCAACACCCATATACTCTAAAAGAGTATTAAATAAATACTTATTAATGTATACTATGCTAATAAAACTTTCTGATACTTACACAATCCAACAATCAGAATATATCATAGGATATTATATCATATTATTTTTCAAGATAAGAGAAACCTTAGAGGTTAAAGTCCATTTACTTCATTTTGTAGATGAGAAAAGTGAGGCCCAGAAAAGTTGAATGTTTTGCCTAAAGTTATGTTTATCACAAATATCTTGTACCTTTTGAAAGAATATTTTTTCGATAATAATTTGTGTTATACTACAAAAAAATAGAGTTCTAATGATGCCGGGAGAAGAGAAAAAACACAAATTTTAAAGTGGAAAAATCAAAGGAAAATTTAAGAATATATTTTTTCTACATTGATCTGAATCTAGAGGAAGTTTCTGCCTGTGTCCCACTTGGGATATAAGGGGTATTCATTATATTGAGAATTTTGTTTTGATAGGTTGATTTCTAGTTTAGATCAAAGTATCGATTATACCACAATTTTTAATCTTTTTATGAACTAAAATGTCTAAACATTTTAGAATGTTGCTAATGGACTATCTACTGACTACTTCTATAGATAATGTTTCTATATTCCTTTCACCTGTCTGGGCTACTGAGTTGAGATATCCTTACAACTTGACAGCTTTGGCATGAATCCTATTACCATATCAGAATCATTTAATATGATCTTAAAGCAAGTAAGCTCTCCTGCTTCCCACTCTTTCACACAGAGTGACTGAGAAATCCAAAGTCCTTCTTATTAGAGACACCAATATGATTTGCTGTTTTGGATATTCACCTTTAGAATTATTTACTAATTAAAACTGCTTTACCATCAAGAAATCCCTTGAGGTTTAGCTCTTGTTTCCCAGGGTATAGGAGCATGAAATCAATGGCGGAACAAAATATAGCACCATAATTTGCTTCTGTCAGTTTAAATGAAAAGGTTTGAAGTGAACTCGTGAAATTAGTTCACAATTTTTATTCCACCAGTAAATGTACTTCAAGTTCATTGTGAACTAAATGAATTCATCCACTGACTCCTAACATTTACACCAGAAGGCAAGGCTGAAATAATTTTCTGTAAAATAAAGATGAGATGGGAATGGAAATACCAACTTTCAAGTGTTGCATTTGTGAAGAAGAAGAGAGCTCTAGATATTCAGTACACTGCATTTTTAGGCTATGTTATAATATGTGCCTGCGTGGTAACCTAGAAATGATTTCCTACAACAGATCTGAAATGACATTAGAATCACAGAGTTTTAAAGTTAGACAAGGCCTTGGAGCCCATCTAGTACATTTATTTATATTGCCAAAGCTATAATCTCTTAGAGCTAGCAAATGAGTTTTGTCCTTTGTCCAGGAGAAAAATATATACATATTTTTAATACAATGTTATAGCATGCTAGAAAAATGGAACACGAAACACCTCAGAATACCAACCTTATCTATATCTCTACCTATAAAAATATATGTATAGCTATAAGATGCAATTTGCCTAACTCTCCTCTGCTTAAGGGGGTGCCTCAAATAAGAACCAAAAGTAAAATACAGCTAGATTTCATATGATGGTGGGGAATCCCCAAAAAAGTCCATTTTACATATTTCATAGCTTTATGTCCTGCTTCTGGATGATTTGGGACCTTTTCCTCCATCCTAATAATTCTCCCTGACAATAGTCTGGAGACAATTAAAGAATCAGATCCACATGAAGAAAAAATACAATTTTAATTTTTTTCCTTTGATTTTTCTGTTTTAAAATCTGTGTTTTTTCTCTTCTCCTAACATCATCAAAACTGTTTCTTCTCGTATAGCACAAAGTATTATAGAAATTTTTTTTAAAAGGTCTAAGATATTTGTGATAAATATCACTTTAGGTAACACCTTGAACCTTTCTGAGCCTCACTTATGTATAAAATGAAATTATGGGACTTTTTGATTTCTAAGGTTTCTCTGATACACATGCACATGCACACACACACACACACACACACACACACACGTGCACAAATACAAACTTTCAAAACTAAATGTCTAAAAAAAAATACAAGTCCAGGGCCAATCCCCAGTCGATTTGCCAGTTTGTATTGTGCCCTTTAGTAAATCACTTAACCTTTTAATTCAGCAAATTGCTTATTTATAAAATGGAGATAATCTTAATTTATAGCATCTAGATAATTAATACTCATATTGCAAAATGAAAAGTCAAATAATTATCCAAAATATTTTAAACTATATCTCTTGTTCTGTGATTTGAAGGTAAAGGGATCCTTCAAATGTCCAAGAAAAAGAAGAAAAAAAAAGAAATCTAAGCAGAATCTGATATCCTGAGGGGAGATAAAACATGTTGCTGAATTAGCACTGTCTGGGAAAACCTTAGGGAACAAAGATATGTTGTCATTTGATTTTTTCAATGACAAAAAAAAAGATTTAAGATCTAAAAGATGAAAGTTACCATTTTATATAAAATATTATTACCAATAGCATACTAATCTAAATTTGAAAAATAAAATGCAATATTTTTTTTACATAAAACATAACAAATGGACCAGACCAACAATTCTTCAACTAAAGGGTCAGTGTTTTACTCTTATCTCTTACCATGCTACCCAGAAACACGGGCAGATATTCTAAACTAAAATAAGTTGTCTATGCCACAGTGGTGCTGTAAAGCTTTTTTTCCACTTCCTAGCATTTTTGGTAATTTCTCCAATTCACAACTAACTATTGTGAATGGAAAACACTTTGAAGGTACAAAAGATCCCCAATTATTTAAGACATAAATATTCCAAAATGGCTAACTTGTTAGAGAACTCATTTCCTCTTGTCTTCCTTTGTACCACATATAGCTTATCTGAATGAAGAGACCATCAATCTTTAAGGTCAATTGGAGCTCCTTGCATGGATGAAAACCAAGGAGCTTGGAGAAAGATAAGAAAGAGAACCAAAGATTTTCAAATGCAATCTTGCTGGCCGAGTGCACCACATTCATTAAATCTCACTGCTCTGGAATTCATGGGCCAGCTCCTTAGTAATGGATAGTAAAACATGAACACTGAATTGGTTATAGTAATTTTTATTTGAAGAGGATCTGCTTATGAACATTTTCAAGAAACATTCCACTGAATTTCTGATGCTTTCATTTGCATGCATGCATAAGAAACAACTGCTCCCATTTAAACACAATTTTTACTGACAATGATAAATAAGAAATGAAATATGCTGAATTGCAATGGGACAATCGAAGTTTGTAAGAATGAAATCATATAAAGAGGACATTAATAGTTGTCTCTCTTAATTGTAGAAAGAGAATGAGGTTGCTACTTTGAATACATTTTGTCTTTGCTAGGGCAAAGTGGAGAGTTGTCAAGATTTTGAAATACCCTGCTTTTCCGTGTTACAATAGTAGTATCTTTATGCTTCATAATTATTCTATATGTAATATAGATTCTATAATCCATGAGATTATGGATAGTTCAGGGAGAACTTTTAACAGCATCCAGTCCAAAGGTTGCCTTTTATGAATGAGAAAACTCAGGGTCAAAGAGATTAAAAGACTTGTTCAATGTGATGCCAGAAGAAAGTGGCAGAGCCAGATTTGAATTCAGGTCCTCTGATTCTAAATATAGCACTTTTCCCTCTATGTTATTTCCATTTATAAGGCTATTCAGACATATCTACCCAAATCTTCTTTGTTAGCAATTTTCAGGCTAAAAATTCTTTCTGAGGGGTGGCCAGGTGGCTCAGTGAGTAAGAGCACTGGCCCCAGAGTCGGGATGACCTGGGATTGAATCCGGGCTCAGATACTTACCACCACACCCAGAAATAACTGGCCATGTAACTTTGAGCAAGTTACTTAACCCCAATTGCTTATAAAAAAAAATACTTTCTGACAGATAACTGTCAGCACCAATGGGAAGGGCACAGAGGGGACAAAAAGTTTCCCATGTATCTACAAGCTCCTCAAACTTCTTGTTTCTAACTGAAACTCTATGGAGAAATAATAAAGTTAATAATAGCTCCCCCCACAAATCTAATGTAATTTGAATTTGAAGATCCCTTTGTATTGGCAAAGGTAGGGTAACTGCTCTATCCATTAAGCCACCTACCTAGCCTATCCACTGAACCACCTACCTAGCTGCTTTATCAATTGATCCAGATTGGACTAAATGAGTAAGGTATTTAAGTTTAAAAGCATTTATTATGTATTTACCATATGCCTGGCAATATGCTAAACACTATCCATGCAGATGTAAAATGAAACAGTCTCTGCTCTCAAGACGCTGACATTCTAATAAAAGAAAAAAAAAACATATAAGTTAGTGGTGCCTAAAGATGTCTCTAGGTCAGAGAAGACATATGGCTACTGTATGGAGCGAAAGGACAGTCAGCAATCAATAAATAATGTTTCAGTGCCTGCTTTGTGCCCAGCAATGTATTAAGTATTGGGGATACAAAGAAACGTAAAAGACAGATACCTGCCCTCAATAATCACACAATCTAATGGGGAGGCAACACGAAAATAACTGCGTAATAACAAGCCACATGCTGAATAAACTGGAAACAGAGAACAGATTAACATCCCATTTCTAGAAGCAATAATATGAATGGTAATATTGATTTTGTTCCTGTTCCATAGCAAGAAATGGATGAGCAAGAAGAGGGATGGGTTGGTATCTGGCTAAATACAGTGACCTCTTACCTATGCATATAGCATAGCTCTGAGGTTCCTTCCGACTCTAAAAGTACATGATCCTATGAATTGTAGACAACTAAATTAATTAAATCCACTTTTGAGGTGCCAAAGAGATAGTGCATCTAGACACAGCCTAGTGTGTCTACTATTTGAGCAGTTTCAGTTTTTGTGTTTTTTTTCCTTTTTTAATCCATGAATTTCTTTTTTTTTTTTTTTAAAGCAATTGGGGTTAAGTAACTTGCTCAAGGTTACACAGCCAGTTATTTCTGGGTGTGGTGGTAAGTATCTGAGCCCGGATTTGATACCAGGTCATTCCGAATCTGGGCCCAGTGCAATCCATGAATTTCTTAAGGGATGAGATTTAGGTGTCAATGCATTTGAAAAATGAAAATTACAAATTAGAAGAGAATAGTTTTGGCCACACTCTCTCTATTTTTTTTTTCGTCCTTGCTCCCTGACTTTTTTAAAAACATAATTTTCTTCAACTTTTTTACTCCCACTGATAGGTAACAGAAGCAAAATCTTTGGAACTGAACTAACTTTGCAGTTGTTTTATTTTAAGTCTGAATTAACTAACTTAAGTTGAATGTCCTTGGGGCGAAGATCTGGATATATACAGAGTCAAGTTTCCTGTCATAGTTCAACAAGATAATAAATAATGAAGTGAATTGAAAATGTGTAAATGAAAGCAGTTTGACAGAAATGGAGACTCTTCTCAGAAAAGTGTACAAAAGTATTTCCTAACAAGCTACAATGATCTCATATGAGCTGTGTTTTATGGGGAAAGGTAAAAAGAAGGGAGAGGAGATGGTCTCATGAGGTGGGTGAAGGTACTTTAGATGGCATAGCAGTGTCTGAGGTTGGAAGTGTTTTATTGTTATACTCTCCTGGAAAGCCCCCACTCTCCTACAGGCATAGACCTTCTTTCCAACCTCCTCCCTTCAGCTATCCCTTGGGCTAGACTTTCTCTGACTCAACACCTTCACTCTGCCTTCTGGGTAGTATGGGGCCTTTTGAACCTGCCAGGGAGAGAACAGTAAGAAGGTAAAATTGCCTGAAGCTAAAGGGTAGTGACTTACTCTCCTAACTCAAGAAGCCTCATCTCATCACTTAAAAAGTAGTTTAAAACTTTAACTATGGAAATGATTCATATTCATAGGACTTGATTTTCTTCTCTGATTTTGAGGAAGTTATGGAATAATAAACTAAAAAAAAAGATCATCTTTAATTTAGTTCTAGACCCCCCTGCCCCTGCAGGGACGATCCTGACATTTGTGAATATTTTTTTCCTGTCTCCTTCCTCCTTACCTCAGTCTCCTCCATCCTCCTCTTCTTCTTCCTCCTCCTTACACACACACACACACACACACACACACACGTACATATGTATGTGTGTATGTATATATAATATACACAAATCATATATAGTAACATGCATGTACATATGTGAATATATTCTCCAAATCTTAAATATACTCTCCAGATATTATGTTTTTATGAAAAGAAAAATCATATCTATTCATTTAAACTACATATATTAGGTACAGAATTTAAAATGCACATATATTTCTGTTTGTCCTTGGTTCTTGAGGAGGACCAATGATATCAAGAGGGTGATGTCTTGACTGTAGATTGGATTTGAGTGAGCTAGAGAGCTGTACAAAGTCACTAGTCTCACTCTCTCCTCCAGTCATTGAAGTCTAGTGGCAAGACAGGTAAGGATGACTGGCAATGCCCACAGATACAGTGGGAGACCTTGACCTTTTTAAACTAAGGTCTTTTCCAGGTCTCATTTCATCATTTACCCATTCAGTAACTAAAGTCTATGTAAGAATGGAGGCAAAAGGTAGCTTAGTTTGTCTTCTCCAATCATTCTGGTAGGGAAGGACCCTCAGAGTTTCTGGACCGAACAGAAATAATTGCTAATTACACTCACTTTGAACCATCAAAACCCAAACAATGATCAAGTGTACATATGTGTGTGCACATATAGATACATATATACATACATATATTTATGTGTATATGTCTATGTCTATATATATTTAGTGTGTATATGTGTCTATGTCTATATAGACACAGACATAACATATAGAAACCCTAAATTCTGGTCATAGTATTTTAAAATCTGTACATAAAACCTCCAGTTTAAATGAATAGTTACAACCTTTCCTCATATAAGAAAATATAGTATCTGGAGAGTTAAGTTGAGATTTGAGGATATTTTCTGAGACTCAAAGCAAAGGGATCTAGCAAAGTGGCAAACAGCATGAGTAATAAAAAGCCATACAAATAATATAATACTTTAAAGCTGTATAACTGCTTCCATCTCAAGGGCTCAGAGAGCTTTATTTATATCAACACATTAATCCCTATAAGAACTATGTGTAGTGGATAGTGTTTATTATTACCCCCATTTTGTCCTGAATTTGAAAATGTATTTTGCTTAGATCTGCATAGCAAAATATATGGTTCATTTAGACTGTCAAAATCTGCAGAAAGTTTAGTTCAGATCAAAAAAGACTACCTTTGGCATGAAACTGCAGACTTCAAACTTTCTTCTTTCTTTGTATATGTATATGTGCATATACATACACACACACATTTGTAAGAATTTGGTTGTTGTATGGTCCTGATTTAAAATGCTTCAAGAATGATCAGTTCCTTTCAGGATTTTTTATACATCAGGGTCTGATGTTTCCTTAACCTGATTTCGCCCTCCACAAAACAGACTGTATTCAGTCACAATTTAGGTAATGGCTACATCGTCTCCTTATAATATTAGACAAGGCAATCTTCCTCCTTAGGTAGGTATCATTTTTTAAAGGGGGCAGGGGAGGGGCTAAAACCTTTGATTTCTAAAGCACTGTAGAACTTCAACATTCTATGGTTCAATGGCCAAATATATTTTTAAACTAGTTGTGGCTAAGTTTTTGGTGATAAACCTTTTCACACTTATCTAGGCAACTTGTCAGACAACTGATGCAATACTGGTTCTCAGTTTTATAATTGATATCTTTCCAGCTTGGTAAAGGGACTTCCAGAACTTTATTCTATTTTCAGATCCTTCAGGAACTCAAGGTCATCCCCTTGCTCTAGTCAGGCAACACTGTAGGAGTTTAAAAGAGAAGTCTAAGAATACAGTATCAATTACTGATATAACTATACCACTCAGGAGAAACGTTATAAAAACCTATACAGCAAAAATAGAGCCGCTGTATAACTTGAGTAGAAGTGTTGAATAAGTGTGGTAATTGAGGATCAAAATGAGGCCAGTTATCATTTCAACAGCTAAGATAGTTAGACATAATGCTAGTTAAGAGATCTCATGGACCAGGGGCTATCATGTTTTGACATCAATTCAGAAGGTGATAATGAGTTTACCTCAAATCTATTGAGCTATAAAAATAAACAATAATATTGTGCTTAGTAGTTTCCTTCCAAATATGTCAAAAGGACCTTTGGGATAGAGGGAAATATAAAGTGATAAGAATTATGCCCAACAAATACCCTTTTATGCATTTGCCTTTCTCACCTCAAAGTCCCTCAATAAAGGAAAAAGAACAAAACTTGCTGTTGTTTTTTTTAAGCAATGAAATCTCTGCAAAGAAATGTGTTGATATTGTGAATTTCCAAATTTTTCCCTATCAGTGATAAACCAATATATTTTAATAATTATAAAAAATACATATTTCTGCAACAGTTAATAGCTTTCTTTAGGATTAAATAGTATAGTCCCCAAGTACTGTTCAGGTTGGGGTTTAGGGGTACTCAAGACCCCCGAATAAAGTTTATTAAAGATTTGCCATAATGGGTAGACTCTTAAGGAGCCTAAGTATTTGTGATGCTTGTGTTGACAAGCAGGCCAGATTGAATCTCCTCTAGATTGAATCTGAGTGCCTTCATGGAGGCAAGATGGATCTTATATACAGAAAGACTGTGGGAGGGATCTAGGGGTAGACTAGAGGAAGGGTTTTGGGAGGGTCTCGAGAAGGAGTCTAAAGAGGTTCTTGACTGGACTGAGGTCAGACTCTATAAATGGGATTAAGGGTGAGAAATAGTTGAAAGCTTCCTGGAGATGACAGAGGATGGCAGGCTAGGCTAGTTTAAGGGTAACAGATTTGAGTTTAGATATTTTGATAGGATCAGGGGTGGGAAGTAGCTGGACAATGAAGGGCTAGGCTAGGTTAAGAGTAACAGAGATTTGGGCCTAGGATAATGAAAGGCTCATGGCCTCAGGCAAATGCCTCATCAAGTAGGATGATTCAAGGGTTTTCTCAGAACCTGTAACCCTTCAGTACCAAATCTATAATTTTAAATACTGCTGAAATACAATAAGGGCTTGTAATGGAAATGCAAATTTAAAGATCTTCCCTGCCCCTAGGCTAAAGTGCACCTGGAGCCTGGGATGGGAGACTTGTTTTTCAGTAGATACTTTTTGATTGGCCAGTGGGTCCAGAAGGTTGTTACATTGTTTGAGCCAGGGGCAGGCTATATAAGCCCTGATGTGTAGCTTTGTTTTGGGGCTCACTTTGAGAAGTGTTCTGTGATTTGATCTGGATTCTGGGAAGCCGTTGTTGTTCCCCCCCTCAGCTTTGAAAAACCCAGATGTTGAAACCCAGATGTTGATTTGGTATTGATGTAATGGTTGGACAGTTTGGAACCTGTCTACTTGATCTGTTTCTCTGTCTTGATAATTTTGCCTGAATACTCTCAAGTTCAGGATGCTGACCTTTTTCCCCTGAACTAGGTAAACAATACATATTTGACTGATTAAAGTAAGCTTGTTAACCCATTTTGAGTTGCTTTCCTTTATCAAAGCAGATCCAAGAACCTGTATTGGCAGCCACCCTGGGGACACTGGGGTGCTTGCTGCTACAGGGCTAAAAACATTAGATTTCTAAGTTTATTTTCTTCTTTATTCTGAGCTTTCCATATACATGTGAATCTATGTATATGTTTACATATATATTTAGAAAATATCTGAATGATATGTCCTATATATGTGTGTGTGTGTGTGTGTGTGTGTATACACACACTCAGACATATTTGTCATTTTTTGTAGCAAACAAATTATGCTGGGTTCAATAAGGCTCTTTTACACTTTAATTTTGTTTATATTAAGCCACAAGAGAAATTGCTGAAACTCACAATCAACTCACCTCTAAAAAAATTAAGATTTGGAGGCCACTTTTTGTACACTGCTTTCTGCCTATCACTCACATAATCAAGGTGTCAAAGAACTATATGAAACAAAGTTAGAAAGGACCTTAGCATCATGGGGAACCTCAGGCCTTGAGGACACATTTGACCTTCTAGGTCCTTGGATGTGGCTTTTTGACTGAGTCCAGGTTTTACTGAACAAATCCTTTTATTAAAGAGATTTGTTCTCTGAAGTTTGGATTCAGTCAAAGGGCTGCACTTGAGGACCTAGAGGGTCACATGTGATCTCTAGGCAGCAGGTTCCCCACCCTGTATTGAAAACTCCTAATTGTAGAGAGCACTTAGTTTCAATTTGCTTTCAACACTTAAAAGACTTGTGGCCTCAAATTTCTGTGTCTGCTTATCTGTAGAATGGAATAATAATGCCTATATATCATCCATCTCCAATGGTTGCAAAGATCAGATCTATCTTGTTACACATGTATGCATCCCTACACATACATATGTACATACATGTGTTTAAGTGATTCATTTCAGAATTTTAAGTGCCATATGAATGGCAATAGTACTGTTCCTACAAGAAAACTAAAACCAAGTGAAGTTGTGTTTGATTAAGACAGGGAAAAATGGAAACTCTAGATTTGAAGCGTATTTATGATAAAGTATTATTTTAGTGAAAACAAACAAAAAATTCCAGCATTCAAATGAAACTGACTAGTATGTGATACAACTATCTATTGGTTTAGTTGTTTCTCCTTTTCCACTTGTAATATTGACTGTTAAAATTTCAACCTAATAATTCTGTGCAACATGTTTTATAGTTGTTTTGGAATATATTCCAGAAAAAAAAATGTCATTAAGAAATTATTGTCAGGGGTGCCTAGGTGATGCAGAGCACTTGGCCTGGAGTCAGGAGGACCTGAGTTCAAATCCAGACTCAGACACAACACTTACTAGCCGTGTGACCTTCAGCAAGTCACTTAACTCCAATTGTACTGCTCTCCCACCCTCCAAAAAGCAAGAAAATAAATAAATAATTAATAAAGAAATTATTGTTGTAAAAAACCAAATTACATACATGGCAGCCCTTTGTGCATAGACTGTATTTCTCAAGTTTGTTTTAAATCATTTGGTTGGACTTTAGAACATATTTGCCTAAAGAAATAATTTTATAATTAGTAATTAAGTTCCTATGCCAGTCATAAAAAAAAAAAAAACAAACTATTCAACTCTTAAGGAAGGTAAAATTCTATACCTTTACAATGAGACTTTTAAAAATGCAATATTATTCCTTAAAACAAATTATTATTCACAGATGTGGACAAGGGGAAAACTGGCTTCATTAAAACAGTGTTCTGAATTTGGGGTTCATAAACTTAAAAAAAACATATTTTGAAAATTGTTTTTCAATATAATCTACCTTTGTAATTCTATGTTTTTATTTAATTTTATTTATTGAGAATATGATTTTTAGAAGGGGTTTAGCAAACACACACACACATTTCAAGAACCACAGAATTAAAAGCTGAGGAAGTAGAAATTTTTATGAAGATTCTATAAGGAATGTCTGCACAATCAAGGGCTAAGAGGTTGAGAGTGCTAATTCTTTATGATACATTATTTAACTTCAAAACTTAAGTATTTCTCTTTCCTTAAAAGAGATGTACCACTGCCTCTCTCATATGCCTGAAACACCCTCCTCCCAAACACCAAAAACAAAATATGTGTACCAGTTCTATAACTCATTGGTGTAAAGATTTTTCCCCAGTCCGTGACATTCCTCTACTAATGTAAGTACTTGGCAATTTATAACCTTAGAAAATTGTCTAGGGCACTGAAGAGTAAAGTGACTTGCCCAGAGATTGGATATAGAATAAATCTGTTTTCCTATCTCCAAGGTAGGTTATCTATCCACCAAGAGGCTGTATCAGAATAATCTGATTAAAATATTACAGTCAATTAATTTGTTAGTGACATTTTAACACTTGTGAGATAACAACTGATATCAAATTATCCTCAGAAATTCCTCATATTTCTGGTACCCAAATTATTTTTGGAGACTCCCAAACTTCTCTTGAGTAAAGACTACAAGTTCAATCTGCACAGACTTAAGGTAGTTTTGCTTAACACAACAGAAGGAAAACAAACAAAAACCTAGACAGGAATTGTGAGTGTTAATATTTTTTTTAAAGATAGCTAGGTGGCTCAGTGAATAAAGTGCTGGGTGTAGAATCAGGAAGACACAAGTTTATATCCAGCCCCAGACACTGACTAACTGTGTAATCCTAGGCAAGTAACATAACCTCTGTTTGTCTTAATCCACTACAATAAAAAATGGCTTTGGTACCTTTGCCAAGAAAACTCCATGGACAGCAGTATAATATTAAGGGAATCTGAAGATCTTCCCTGCCCTTTAATAGGCCCATGTGACCTGCTTTGAACTTTGGTACAGCCCACAGCTTGATTCACATGGAGCCCATGGTGAAGAGCTTGCTGAAACAGTGAAGGAGGAAGAGAGAACAAGGCAGAGCTGAGGAGAGCTGGGAGAGAGCTGAGGCAGAGCAGCTAGGTAAGTGAGACAGGGAGAAATTTTGCCAAGGGAAGTTTGTTTGTGGGGAGGCCTAAAGGAGGGAAGGCTTGGGGATGTAGGTGCTTCCTGGATTAGATATATGTATAAACTTCTTTGTTATCATGGTGGAGCTGGCTTTCTGGTATCTGAATAAATATCTTGGTCTTATCTTTGAGGAAGAGAGTTTGTTATATTTTGTGATTCAGCCCTGGAAATATGTCTGCATATGCATAGCAGCTCCTATGGGTATTGCATTGGCGACATAAGCAGTGACATGCTATGGTCCATGAGGTCATGAAGAGTCAAACACAATGGAACAAAAACAACATTGTTATTTTGGGCCACCTAGGTGGCTCAGTGGATAGACTGCCAGGCCTAGAGCTAGGAAGATTTCAAATCTGGCCTCAGACTAACATGGATGCCAAAAGAAAAATAAGATCCTCCATCATGTCAGTAGAGAAGAGAGCCAACAGAAAGAAATCCCACTGGACAGCATTAGAAATTTCTGGTAGAGGCAGAACTTAAGTACTTCACTTTGATCATTGACATTCTGGACAACTCTGCACCTAAATGACAATTATCTTTCTCACATTCCACCTTATATAACCAGGCTTCATAACCAGGTTTACATGGATTCATCATCCAAGAAACTCAGAAGTTCATCAGCAGAGCTAGAAAATGTGGAGTCTCTGCTTTTAAATAAGAGTCTATTACAGGTTTTGTCTTGGGAATTTGATTGGTTCTTCCAGTTACAAATGTTAGATTTGAAAGGCAATCCTTTATCACAGGATATTCTCATTTTATGCCAGGACCCAAAAGCTACTGAGCTACATGCTTGACAACCTTGTAGTTCGTCTAGAGCAGCTTCCTCTGAGGCCATAGATTACACTAAAAGAATGAGACCACATTCTGCCCTCAGCATTATTCACAGTTAAGTCTATAATATGTTATACAATAAATACACCACCCAGCAACTCTATGGCTACTTCCCATCCCGGGTATTAAACTGGGAATACAGAAGAAGGAATACGGAAGAAATTGTTAACTGTGATGAAGAGATCATTCGTCTTCAGGAGGAGGAAACAGCAATACTTCACCCTCTTTCTGCCGCCAGCATTAAAGGAGTGTGGATATGAGAGATTTTTTCCCCCTTTTTTCACACTAGCTGTGTGACCATGTTTACTTCAGTTTCCTCATATATAAAATGAGCTGAAGAAGGAAATGGCAAACCACTGTAGCATCTTTACTAAAAAAACCCAATGGTGTCACAAAGAGCAGGGGCTATTTCTTTTTCTTTTTTTTCCTTTCTTTGTATCCCTATAACTGTGCCCGGCACAAAGTAGATACATAATAAACTCTAGCTGACTACTCACATATAGTAATATATGTTTAAGTTGCATATCCTGGTGTGAAGGAAAGTGGCCTTGCAAGACTCTCATTCAAATCCTGGCTTTGATATTTACTAGCTAAATTTTGCTGAATGAGTCACCTGTGTGAGTCTGCTTCCTGATCTGCAGAACTGGAAAAAAACATCTGCCATTGACTAATCACAAGGCCATTATGATGGACATATGTAAAGAGTTTAAAAACTTTAAAGAGCTATATACAAGTCTGCTATCACTATGAAAGGCAGTTTAGTCCTTTGGCTTTGTGGAAGGGTGAGATCATTGTCAGAGGGGCCAAATGTTCTCCATGTTCTGATCTTCAAAAGGTCAAAGACCCATAATTTCATTGGTATGAGTACTCTTCTTTCAATCAACATAGATCACAATACCCCTATAATGTACTGGTCTTCTAGAGTTGCTGTAGTCTAAAAATTTATCATCCTGAGACCAGTGCTCTGCTGTGGTCTCTTCTGCTATTCCTAGACTGGTGTTTCGAAGACAGAAACTCCATCCATCACCAGACCCACATTGAAAGCCTTTTTCATCTTGGTAGGATTTGCTGGAACTTGGCTTCTATTTGTATAGCCTTTCAGAATCCAGAATCACCTCTATGATGCCTTGAGGCACTGAAGTAGGAATTTAAAGAATGCTAAGGGCCTTTATTGTTTTGATTTTGTGATATTCATCTAATTGTCTAATTTCAAATTTCTTTAATTCAATATCTCGCCAGATATAGCACAAAGATATGTACATAAAATAACAGAACATGCATATCCAACTAAGTTAGTTTCCCATAATTTTTTTTTTTGTTTCTTAAACATTTTTAAAAGTCTGGGAAATACTAGTTTATGCAGCAAGTCAAAAACTGCCTCCAGGCAATTTTCACTTGCATAAATAGCTGTTACTATGTACTGTAGTTCTCCACAACACAATGGCCTTGGCTGTGTCAGTGATCATAACTTCACATGAATGAGCAATTCTCAGATAACTTAGCAAATTATGACACACAGAAGCACACACAAAGGATGGAAAAAAAAAAACTTTACTGTTTTCAAAGTTATTCTTTTGCAAAGCATACTTATAATGCACATTACCTAGAGTGACTCCACTCTCATTAAGGTCTAAAAATATTAAGCTATGTCCAAAAGACAATATTGCATAGGAGAAAAAAATGCTAAATTTGAGTCATGAAAAAAAATACTAAATCTGAAACATTTTAGCTATCTCACCAAGGGCAAATCACAACCTCTCAATGCCCCAGGCAACCCTCTGAAAAAAAAAAAATCTATAGAGGAATTGCCAGTCTTGTCAAGGGAATTCCTAGTACTTTTGAAATTAGGAGAATGGGGGGGGGGGGGGCGCACAGAGTTATGATCATTAAAAACAAATAAATGCATATTTAGCTTCCATCTTGCTTTCTCTTCTTGAGTTTTGTTTTCATCAAGCCTTTTCATCGTTAATGTATCCTGTAGGAATTACTCATAAGTATTCTGTATAATTTGATTTAATTGTACACAAGGAAGTTAGAGAGTCTAAGCAATGGTGATATAGATCCTAAATGGAACTCAATGTCAACTAATTTAGAAGTACCACCCATTTTTAAAGAATTATTTGGATCAGAAAACTTGAATTGATACCAAGAATGATCTATGTTGGAAACACATTCAGCATATGTAAAAGAGATAAGAACTCTGGGAGCACAGTAGAGTTTAAAGAAAAAGAGTTAAATAATGGAAGCCCTGATATCATAACTTTGAGGCATGAGCTACTTCAATTTAATAATAAAAGCACAAGTTAAGCAATAGAAAAATAGAAGGTGGAAAAAAAATTTACTGCTAAGAATTGATTCTTGCATTTATGTGGACATAATTCCCAATAGAATAGATAGAATGGTAGCCCTTTGAGGGTATAGACTTTTTACTTCTGTCAGATTTTGATTTTCATTTAGTGGCTGGGAGAACTCAGGGAATGATCCTGTAATTTCATTAGCTTAGAAAGTTCTTAGGCTCTAAGGAAGAAACTCCCAATACAGAGTACTGTAACCTGTTCTACAATTTATAACCTTAATTTCATATGGCACTCATCTGTCTAATGATTTTCCAGGTCTTTGATGGCCATTATATTTCAGAGGTCTTACGGTAGGGTTTTAGCCAATACACTAAGTTGCCTTTCTCACTTTTGTGTCCTCAGTGCCAAGGGCACTGCCAGACACCATGAAGCTATCTAATAAATGATTGTTGATTGATTCTTATATAATACTATAAAATGTTAAACTTTAGTGGAAAAAAATGAAAGCTTCAATGTTGCTAGAATTATGGAGACTATTCCATATTTTCCCCCTTTTCTTAGCATTTAGTAAAAAGGAGGGGGGTACGGTACCTTATATTTCAATTTTGCATTACAATATACAAAACTGCACACTCTTTAGTGTTTCGGCAAGTGAATTCTGCAGTCAGATCACCTATTATTCTAGCTTCAAATTCCAGAGACAAATAAGGCCTGAAGCTTGTTTCATAAACACATTCCCATTATTTCTTCTAAAATCTCCACAGCAAGAAATACATACCACCATCAATTTTATTTTCAGTTAATTGCTTCTTTTATGGCATTAAAAATGTAAACAGCTGTTAGAAAGAAACCAATATGATGAACATTTCATCACCTACCAACTACAAAGACAGTGTGGGGAATAGCAACTGGTTTCAGTTACACCAAAGAAGATATATGAAATGAATGACTTGAATAGCTCTTTTTAAGGACACATTAGATAGTGAACTGCACAAATTTGTCTCTTATCCATCTCTTAACTCCACAACAAGCAGTTCACTTCACAATCACAAATTCAACATCCAAACAAAAGAATCACAGAATGAAGTATCTAATATATAATTCAAATGGAAAGAAGTAAACATTTACATTGACTTAGAAATGACCATTTGACAACTCTCCCTCGATAAGGGAAAATGCACCAGGATAAGTTAAGATTTATGACTATATTTTTGGTACTGTTAGGAAATATGCAGGCTTATTTAAAAAAATGTACATGAGGCAGCATGTCATAGTGAATGGTGTGCTCCAATGGGAATCAAAAGTACTTATAGTCAAATCTTGACTTATTACTTATTTTGTGAATGTGAGTAATTCACTAAATCACTTAACAGTACTGGATCCTCACTTAATTCTCTAAGACTGATTCCAATCAGCAGGCAAAATTCTTACCTTACATAACAAATTTGATAATAGTACATAAAAACAGTATCCTTTGCATAGTTTTTGAAAATAGATATTGGCTGAGAGTCTACTCTAAGAAGAGATTTTGTTTTACATTTTGAATATTCTGTTTTCGAATAGTTAACATAAGAATTTTTTTTCATCAAACCTCTAATTTAATCTACTTGAGAATTCTTAGTAAGGAAATTCCTCTCCTGATGCATCCTGGTGTTTTCTCACCATTTAATCTAGTCTTAGAATATTTTCAAGGATATGCATACTCATGAGATTTTGAAGGAATATGACAAAGATGGTAAGAACTGGAAGATGACTGAAAAACCCATCTTAAAATAAATAATTTTATATGAAGGATGATAATCAGCCATTACCACTGGAAAAAAGAAAAAAGATGAATTAAATAATAATTTGATTAATGCAAGCAAGCAAAAAAAAGAAAAAAAATGACTCTACAGTAACTGATATTTAAAATTTTGGAATGTTGTTTATAGGCTCTCTTTACAAAAGAATATGTAAAAATAGAGTAAATAAACAGAATGTGTATCAAGAAATTTAGTTCTGTTCTTAGATCTGATAACAAACAGGAAGCACACTTCAGTGAATAGAATACTGGATTTGGAATCAGGACATGAATTTTAATTTGAACTCTGTCAATTACTACTTGCATGATATTGAAAAAGTCATTCAACTTCTGTGGGTGTTAGTTTCATGAAAGGGTTGAAATGCATGACTTCTTAAGACCCCTTCTAGCTCTAAGATGATCTGTTACTACTAAGTAATTGTATGAGATTGGACTGGGTCACTTAATCTCCCCAGGTTTTAGTTTCCTCTTCTTGAAAATAATAACATGATACTAGATGATATTAAGCTCAATTGCAGTCATAAAATTCTATTTTTTTGACAATTCTATAAAATCTCCTTGCTCAGCTTATTCAAGGGAGTTCTCTCTTCAAGGCAAGAGGAGACATCTGAAATAAGTAACCTATAAAAGTCATTTCCAGTCTATGAATTCTAAGTATAAATGGTTATCCTTGCTTCCATAAGATAGTCAGTAACTGTTCTGCCACCTGTAATTTTTTCAAACCATTTCCATGTGTTCATTCCAGTGTTCTTTGGGCACCTTTACAAAACTAAGTTATTCATTATATTTTCCCTGGCTCCTTGAACTGTATTCTTCAAACCTTCCCACATAAATTACAGAAATCCATGATTAACCAAATATTCTTTGGACTCTCCTTAAATGCCAGAAAGTGTTATGATTTTAACTTGGTGGTATTCAAAAATGGAAAATCCTTAATGTGTCTTTAAATGTATGATATGTATTATAAATCCAGACATACTCTAAATGAACTGTTAGTTCCTTTCCTTTTCAAAATGCTCATTTGTTAATTTTCATAATATTTTATACATTTTTGTACCACCACAGACACTATAGAACAGTGTTCAAACACCTAGAAAACAATCAAACTGCTCACTCTGAAGAAGTCTTTGCAATGTTATAGAATATTGTTGTGTCACAAGAAAATATGAATTTGGACAATTTCAGAGGCAATTAGGGAAATCTCTATGAACTGATATAGAGTGAAGTGAACAAAACTTGGAGAATCATTTATATAATAACAGTATTTAGAATTCTGATCAATGTAAGGATCAACTATCAGTCCAGAAGACAGAGGATTAAACACATCACTTTCCTCCTGCAGGAGAGGTGAAAAACTTTAAATTCAGAGCAAGACATACATTTTCAGCATGATCAATTTATTTATGGACTAACATATTGGTGAGTTTTTGTTTTCTTTTTTCTTCTATTCTTTTAATTTCATCAGGAGAAAAGTTGGAGAGACAAAGAAGTACTTTAAAAAATATTTTTATAAAGAACGTGACCAAAATCACTTAGTGATTACAACAGTTTAGGCATTGAGCAGAGAGAGGGATGGTGGACTCAATGTGCAACTCAGTTACCCTTTTCACTAAGTAGGAATAGATTAATAAGTGTGTTCTTACTATTGATCAATAAATATACAAAAATGCTTTCAATCAAAATTTAAAATGTGAGACTTACTGAATGTTTAAACTAAATATAATCTTAAAGATCATCTTATGTCAAGATTTTCATTTTTATTCTATAGTATGTTACTTCCTGTTAATGGTTTGAAAGGAAAAGGGAAATTATATTCCAATCATTTCAACAAAAAAATACAGTAAAAAATTCATTAAAGACTTAAGTAACAGTTATTAAACTCCTACCAAAAGTATTTGGTTAATAATTTTCAATAGTTGAGGCAGCTTGGTGGCACAGCAGATAGAGAAGTGATAGATTCAATGTGTAAATGAGACATGCATTTTTGCCTGTGGCTAATGTGTGGACATGTCTTGTTTGACTAGGATTATCTGTTACAAGGATTGCATTTTGTTTTTTAAAATTTGGGCCAAGGATTTTGGCATAAGGAGAAGGAAGCTAGTGATAGTAGTTCTGAAAGAAAGGAAGGAAAGAAGAAAGAGGGGAAAAAAGAAAACTGAAATATTTTTAAATGCTCAAAAAATAGAAGAAAATTTAGAAGGGAAAACAGACAAGCAGGACAGCTTTGAAAGTAATATGTTGAATATATATTTGTGAATAAATGTATATATACACATATTAAAGTAAGTTATACTTTTTTAAGCATGTGAAGAAGAGTAACGTGCAAGACTAGCAAGAAAGGAAGAGGGCAAGTTGTTAAAAAACTTTAAATGTCAAATAGAAGAATATTTATTTAATCCCAAAGGTAAAAGGGATCCAGTGGAATTTAATCAGTAGGGAAGTCAAACTTATACTTTAAGAAAATTTGGTGGCTGAGTAGAAGATATGTTAAAATGGTGAGAAACTTAAGGCATAGAGACCGACTGGCATGCTACTTCAATAGTACAGGCAGAAGGTGATAAGGGTCTGAGCTGAGTAGGGGCAACATGAGTGGAGAAAAGAGAATACATGGTAGAGATGTTTCACAACCCAAAACAATAAGATTTACTCATTTATGCAGGATGAGTAAAACTGAGGAGGAATTAGGAATATGTTGGCATTCTTGGTAATAATGGAAAAATTTTGAAGAGGAATAGTTTTTTGCAGAAAGATAATTGTCTGCTTTTGATATTTGTTGTTTGAGATTCCTAAAAGACATCCAGCTTGAAATTACCAATAGTCAATTGGTGATGTGGACCTAGTGAGCAGAAGGGAGGCTCAGGATAGATATGTAGATACAAGCATAAAATCTGTAAACAAATTAAAACATAGAAACTGATGAGATCATCAAGTAAACATTGAAAGAAAAAAGAAGTACAGAGCCTTGGGGTACAACCACAGAGATTGAGCATAGCATGAATGCAGAAACAGCGAAATGCACTGAGAAGGAACAGTGAGGCACAGAGAGAACAATCTCACAGAAAAACCCAGAGAAGAGAATATTGAGGAGGAGGAGAAGAAGGTGATTAACAGTGATACCACAGAGGATACAATATCATAAACACCCTAGAAAGATCAGGAAGGATGAAGACTGAGAAAAGGAAATTAGATGTCAATTAAGAGATTACTAGTAACTTTGGAGAGAAGAATTTCAGTTAATGATAGGCCTGAAGCCAGATGAGAAAGAGAAATTGAAGCAGAAGCACTAAGAGAAGAAAGCTTTTTTAAATCCAGGTCTTGCTGGCTCCAATACATCCTTCTATACACAAAGCTATATTATTTCTCTATATAATAGTAACATGGGCTATACTTTCCTATGCCATCCTAGATTTCTCATGTCAATGAATTTCTTCATTGAAAACTATCACACTTCTACTATAACATGCAAAAAGCAAATGAGGTTTAGATGAAAAACTAAGGTGTTTAAAAAACTAACATTCATCAAGACAATGCTAACAGCAATTTAATTTGGAAAGTAAATCTCCTATACATGGTATTGCATAAGAATGTCTAAGAAAATATAGACATAATTGAATTCATTGATATAACATGCATATATATCTCCATTACTTAGAATACCTCCAGCAATTTTCTTATGTAAATGATATTGAAAATTAACTCAAACTGATAGATGCTAAAGTCTTGAATATGTCATTAAGTGCATAATCCTTTTTGCAACTTTCTGAAAGTACAGGCAGATGAATTATGGCATAGAACATCAAAAGGAACTAATTCTTATTCATTTCATTGGGGGGGGGGAGGGTGTTGCTACTGATCGTGTTAGGTAAACTAAGTATTTAAGACTTTCATCCTCCATTTATAATTTTGTTGGTGAGATTAATGACAATTACTTAAGACTTATGATTTAGGTCTTCTCTTTTCATGTTTTATATGTTGGAGCTTTGTAAAATGAGATTGAGTCAGAAAAGGAATCAAAATCACACATATCCATAGAACTTCACTAGTTTTTCTTCACTAATAAATGACAAACATCACTCTTTATGCTGACCTGAGAACAGTTTGAAAAGAAACCGGAATCATTTGGGCCATGCCATATTAAGCAAAAAATAAAATCAACAAGTATTTTGAGTGCCTAAAATATGGTAGGTATCAGGTTAGATGATGTTTAGGTAGTACTGTATAGGAGGAATTAATTAATATATTCTCTAGTCTTCAGTCCATTAATATTCAGTCCCCAGTCTCCAGTCCATTAATATTCTAACAGAGAAAAAATATATCATTTTTATCACTCTATGGAAAGTTCTCAAGTTTGAGGAAGTCTGGATTTTCTGAAAAATGTTTTCTGGCCATGTTAACAGCTATTTCTGGCTACATTTGAATCTGTGGGATACTGTCATAAAGTGAAATGACATTGTTAATTATAATTTCCTGTTTATTTTAATGACAACTGAAAGGCTTTTGTAGTTTTCTAAATGAGCCACTGGGCTCCTTTTTTTCTGCCTGGGTAGAACCTACCAGTGAGTAACACTATACATCAGGGATACTCTAATTACTAGAACAAACAAAGGTCACCTAATTCCTGGCAATATGAATAGTTTAATTATATTGTTTCATAGAGTCTTGTGGGCAAATGTCACTCAATGAAGGAAAAAAATAGCAAGAGAAGAAACTATGGTCAAGAATGAATTTTGTACAGTCAACAGGATGTGCTGCAAAGAGAACACATCGACTAGCTAAGAGGGAGGTCATCTCTCTTTTTAAAATGCAGCAATTGAAGGGTATTTTCTATTTTTAAAATAAGCTGTTTACATGAAAAGATTTTAGTCTGACAATTTTACAGTTTGACACAGAGTTCTACAGGAAGATTCTCTGAGAGAAATTTTTTTATTCTCTAGGTTTGCATATATGTATATACGTATATGATCATTTATTAATAATATGAATAACATGAAGAATTAGAAACCTCTGTCATTTATTGAAAACTTGTTTCACTCTGCCTACTGTAACTATTTCCACCAATACAGTTTCTCAAAAATAATCTCAAGAAAATTATTCTCATGGTATACAGGGAGTTCTCGATTTACTTGCAATATTTAAGAACACACAGAAAAATATACACATGCACACACATGCAACACACACATACACCCCCCTTTGTAAAGCAGATTTAATGGCAGTATCTATTATTACCAGCTCTGATAGTATACCATTACTCTTTTCTACATTGAATCCTGTTCCCTGAGAGGGTCAGAACACAGGTTGACTCAGTAAACAGTTTTTAGTTCTTTATCTACTCCCTCAATACCAAGTTCTTTTTTTGATTAGGGCACTCACTAAGCCTCTGGTTCAAGCTTCTTTATGTCAACAAGACACACACACAGGATGAAGAGTACAATATTTATAGATTTGTAATTGGGCCAATAAGCTCTTTGTTTTCATTGACCTTGAATCTCCATAGATCATAAAAATAAGCATAGTGTATATTATAGATTTGTATGTATAGTTATACACACGACATATATTTATATGTATGCATTTTCTGAATAAGAAAATTCTGTGAAGTTGGTGAACCTTATCTGTAAGGTAGGGGTAAGATGAAAGGAGGGGAGGGGATATTCCTGAACAAAATAACTGAGTATTTGACCAACAGGTTTTTCTACAAACAAAAAATGTCCTTTAAATGGTAGCTATAGCCATTGATTTTTTAAAAATATTCTTGTCTTTCTAATTCCAAACTTGAGGTTCCTTCTGCCTGTCTTCTTTTCTCAATCCTATGCCTGGGGTCCCTGCTGCAGTAAAGTATTTTTTAAAAAAATCAGAATTAGCAAAACATCAATCCACATTTCAATACAGGTAATCTTAAATCCTGAAGTATACTAATTTAAAGTTTCCTTATTTTATATTCATTATTATGATTTTATTCATGTCAGTTTGTTTCCTTAATGCATGTCTCCTTTATGTATTCCCATTAAAATGAATTTATCTCATTAGGTTTAAAGTTAGGTCCAGTGGCTAGGCTTTGATGGTTGTTAAAGTAGCTAGTGACAATAATTGTTTGGGTTGGGTCTGCTCAGTTCCTTCAGGCAACTTGAATGTTAACACTCTCTGGGGAAATATCAAGGCCTAGAGAAAATTTGGTTTCACTCTAGCAGCGGAAGAGAGAGAATAGGATTATCCTCCTCCTGTTTCTCCCTATATTTGCTTCTATTCCACACACATATATTTAAGAATAAATGGTAGGGTGGGGCACCTAGGTGACACAGTGAATAGAGCACTGGCCCTGGAGTCAGGAGGACCTGAGTTCAAATACAGCCTCAGACACTTAACACAAGAAACTAGCTGTGTGACCTTGGGCAAGTCACTTAACCCCAATTGCCTTCCTCCCCCCCCAAAGAAAAGAATATATGGTGGGGAATTATCTGAAACATTTTTGCATGCCTCTGGGAAGCACAAACATTTTACAATCATTGTATGGGCAATTGTCATTTAAATAAAATGGGACTACATGTTTAGGGCTAGGATACTTATCAAATCAACAGTCAAGGAAGCTTTTTTTTTGGTAAATTTTCAGTTCCTAAAACTTTCTGTGCCTCCCCCACTCATTGAAAAGGCAAGGGGGAAAAAACAATATTAATTATACATATGAAGTCATTCAAAACATTTTCATATTAACCATATTGAAAAAAAAGCAAGGAAGAAATGTTAATAAAATGTTTTAATCTTTACTTGCAGTTCATTCGTTGTCTCTTTAGAGGCAGAAAGCATTTTTTCATCATTAATCCTTTAATTTCAATTACAATAGTCCATAATGTACTTCTAATTTGAACTTTTTTTGTGCAGCAAGCATTCATAAACTATCTGCCCCCCACCACTGAACTCCAGACACACTGTCAATTTACATGGTTTGACTGAAAAACCATGCTTGTCACCAGCCATTAACTGTTATTCTCAATGGAGTTACCTAATAACACATTGGATTTTTTTTAAGGTATTAGTTAAAACAAAACAGAGGAATTCCCTTAATTCCTCTACAAGGTGATAAAACACAAGTGTAAGATTTAGCCTGAGGGCCTCCCCCAAAAAGAGAGTTTCTCTACTCCAGGCTCTCAACTCTTCACTTAACATGTTTGCCACCAACCTTTTGTTACATATCTTCTCCTATTAGTATATACTTGTCTAATACACTTTTGTTCGTTAAATCCTGCACATCACTGAGGACTCAGTCCAATTTCCTCCAAGCAGAAGACTCACTCCATTCTACAGTGATATTTTCCATCTCTATACTCATGGGACTTAATAGTTGGACAAATCATTTGGCAGTTAGATATGTAGTTTTTGTTATACTGGAATGATTCATTGATTTTTACGCAAAGTCAAAAGATCTAGACACAGGCCCCTACTACATTCAGTTGCCTCTTTACAAGAGATTTATGAGAGATCATGGACAAGAATCACATAGGATGAGAAGGTGTGGAAGGAATGCTATCTTTACAGGTACAGGGAGTACACAAATATTAGAAGAAGAATATCACATTAGAGTGCTCTGCCAAGTAAGAGAAGTTAGCCATTTTCCTTAAAAGCTACTGAAACCATCCATAATTATATCAGAGGGAAAATGATGGGGTCAAGGATATAACTTTGGGTTGACTAAGTACAAAAAAAAGTCAAATGTCATGAAGCTCAAGCTGTTCTCAGGCTTGAATAGTTGGATCACCACTGCAGGAAAGAAATACAGAAGCTAAGAAGCTATACTTGGCTGAATCAAGGTTGTATTCTCACCGAATCTGTGTATGTGTATGTTTTTGTTTCCTTCCTTCCTTCCTTCCTTCCTTCCTTCCTTCCTTCCTTCCTTCCTTCCTTCCTTCCTTCCTTCCTTCCTTCCTTCCTTCCTTCCTTCCTTTCTTTTTGCTTTGAATGGCTTTCTTGTTATTAATAAATGAATCTTTTTTTCTGTTAACTATCAGATATACTATGTCTGATTTTATTCTATTCTCAACTGTGAGTTACTAGACTTGCCTGGGTTAAATTGACCTGCCATACAACCACATCAATGATATCAAAGATTTATCTATTTTATGTACTTTCCATAGTTCCTACTTTGAAAATTTATTACTATTTAACTCTTCAACTACTATTTCATATGTTTATGCTTTGTCTTTCTAACTAAACTGGGTAAGGAAATAACATGTCTTCATGGGAAACTCACTGAATCAAGAGTCAGACAAACTCCAGTAGTGGTTTTCAAGCAATAAAGTTTATGATTGGGTACAAATCATTTATCATCACTGATTCTCAGACTGGATAATATCTGAGGCCACTTCCTCCCCTGAAAATCTATCATTCTGTGACTAAAGTTTTATATTTTCCACAGAAAGTGGCACAGAACATTGAACACAGTAGTTATTCAATAAATACATGTTATCAATTTCATTCAGTGATGAATTAAGTGCTTTTTGGACTGGTTATGCACAGGTTCAGTCATAAATTCTCAGTGATATTTTGATCTCATCAATAACTTAATATTCACTGGCTATCCAATAAGAAATTTATCATTATAATTTTTAAAATTAAATTTTATGTTTATTTTTAGTTTACAGCATTCATTTCCACAAGATTTTGAGTTACAAATTTTCTCCCCATCTTTCCCCTATCCACCACCCCAAAACAGCAATCCCACTGTATACCCCCTCCCACAATCTGCTCTCTCCTATATCCTCCCCCATACCCCCTCCGACTTTCCAGTAGGGCAAGATGGATCTCCATATCCCAGGGCCTGTATATCTTATTTCCCAGTTGCATGTAAAAAATATATAATAATAATTTTTTAAAATTAATTTTGCAACTTTGAATTCAAGGTTTCCCTTCCTCTCTTGTCACCTACCCTTACTGGGAAGATAAGCAATTAAATATAGGTTGTGCATGTGTAGTTGCACAAAACATTTCCATTGCGGATATATTGTGAAAGACTGACTATATTTCCCTCCCCCAACTTATTCTATTCTCTACTTTGACTCTGTCCCTTTTCAAAAGTGTGTGCTTCTAACTAACCCCCAAACCTGCCCTCCCTTCCATCATCCCCCCTCTCATCACCTTCTCTGCCTTACTCTTCTGTAGAGCAAGATACCTAATTTAGTGTGTATGTCATTCCCTCCCTAAGCCAAATTCAATGAAAGTAAGGTGGATACATTCCCTTTTGCCTTCCTGTTTTTCTCCTCCATTGTAACAGTTATCCTTTGCCTCTTCTATATGAGATAATTTACCCCATTCTGTCTCTCCCCATCTCCTCTCATTATATTTCTCTCTCACTGCTCAATTTCACCTTTTAAATATCATCCCTTCCTATTCAATTGATCTTTTGCCCTCTGTCTATGTATAGCTGCACACATATTTACACACACTCACAAATGTATTCATACACACATATAAATTTACACATTTATATTCCCTTTATCCTCATACCAAGAAAAGTTTCATAAGTTACAATTATCGTTTTTCTATGTAGGCATGTAAATAGTTCAACTTTGATGAGTTCTTTATGACTTCTTTTACCTGTTTACCTTCTCTTGCTTCTTGTATTTCAATGTAAAATTTTCTATTCAACTCTGTTTTTTTTTTCATCAAGAATTCTGGAAAGTCCTCTATTTCATTGAATGACTATATTTTCCCCTGAAACATTATACTCAGCTTTGCTGTGTAGGTGATTCTTTGTTTTAATCCTAGCTCCTTTGATCTCTGGAATATCATATTCCAAGTGCTTTGATCCCTTAATTGCTAGATCCTGTGTTATCCTGATTGTGTTTCTACAATATTCAAATTATTTCTTCTTGGCTGCTTGTAATATTTTCTCCTTGATCTGGGAATTCCAGAACCTGGCCATAATATTCCTAGGTATTTTCTTTTGGGGATCTTTTTCAAGAGGTGATAATTCTTTCCATTTCTATTTTGTCCTCTGGTTCTAAAATATCAGGGCAATTTTCCTTGAGAATTTCTTGAAGGATGATTTCTAGGCTCTTTTTTTGATCATGGCTTTCAGGTAGCTCAATAATTTTGAAATTTTCTCTCCTGGATTTATTTTCCAGGTCAGTGGTTTTTTCAATGAGACATTTCACAATCGCCTTCTATTTTTGCATTTGTTTGGATCTGTTTAATAGCATCTTGATTTCTCATAAGTTCAATAGCTTCCAATTGCTCCAATCTAATTCTGAAGGAATTATTCTCTTCAGTGAGCTTTTGAAATTTTTTTTTTCATCTGGCAAATTTGGCTTTTTAAGGCATTCTTCTCTTCATTGGCTTTTTGGGCCTCTTTTGCCATTTGAGTTCATCTATTTTTTAGGGTATTTTCTTCAGTCTTGTTGTTGACTTGGTTTTTCATGATTTTCTTGAATCATTCTCATTTCTCTTCCCAATTTTTCCTCCACCTCTCTCACTTGAGTTTCAAAATTCTTCTTGAGCTCCTCCATGGCCTGTAACCAATTCATATTTTTTCTTGGAAGCTTTTGGTGCAGGAGTTCTAACTTCGTTGTCTTCCTCCCATTCCGTACTTTGATCCTTTTTGTCCCCAAATAAAGGAATCTAAATTTGGATTGCTGTGTTTGCTTTACTTCCTTTGCTTGGTCATGTTGCCACTTAATTACTTGACTTTTGAGCTCTTTGCCACAGTAGAACTCTGCTTCCAGATGGGAGAGCTTCATCCCAAATTGCTGGGGTTTTTGCAGCTGCTGGAGCTACAGCCCCCACAAACTATGGCTCGCTGGTCACACACCTGAGGACCATCACCCAAGACTGCGATCCAGATCAAGGCAGGTTAAAGCAGGAGCGATTACCCTCTAAATGTTCACTTGGGCCCCCATATGATCTGCAGGCCAGGAGTTCTCAAGCAGCCACGTGGAGGCAGCTACAGGGCCACTGCAACTCCACCACTTCTAGCTCCAGGGGCAGGGGCCAGATATGCTCCTCCATCCCTCCCCCCCCCCAGTTCCAACAGAGTTCTACACTGACCTCTCACTTTTTCTTTGACATTTATGGGTTGATAATTCTGGAAAACACCACAGCTGCTGGTCATCCACTCTCTTGAAGTCTGCTGCAGCCACTGGTCAAGTTGCTCTGGGGCTAAAACCACGGGCTCAAATGGGGCTGGGCTCAGCTCCCAGCACACTGTGATTAACCCTTCCTGTAGGCCTGCCAGGCTGTCTTCAGCAGATTTGTTTCTCTTTGTCACTTTGTGGGCTCTATAGCTCCAAATTTTTTTAGAGTCATATTTTATAGGTATTTGATGCAGTTATGTGGGAAGCTCACAGAGTTTTCCTGATTCTATGCAGCCATACTGGCTCCACCCCAATTTATCATTATAATTACTACAATAGATCTTAATATAGGATCTAAAATACTGGCTATATCTTAAATGCAATATACCTATTGTTATATCCATACAGATAAAATGTAAAAGAATATTTAGTATACATGTCAGTTTGTCATAGAATCTTTACTGCCCTTCTATATGGTTTATCATCTCCCAAGGGTTTATCACCATCTCTAATTAGTTTGGAAATACTGAAATGAGAGAAAGAAAGCACATCTCCACCAGCTTATAAAAAACATGTTGCCATAATGGGCATAATTATTTTTTTTCTATCAAAATATTTTTTACCTGAGAGATTTAATGGGTATTAGCTCACAAATAAACACTATTGTTTCTAACAAGCCAGGATTAAGGTATTACTATAGGCTGAAATGAATTACTATAGTTCAAAGGTGAAGAAAGAAAGAGACAGAGAGAGAGAGAGACAGAGACAGAGAGACAGAGACAGAGAGAGAGAGAGAGAGAGAGAGACCCCAGAATAGTTGTTGCCATGGGGGATTACTTCATTGTAATATGTGCATGCATTTTCACCATCACCTGGTGCTATGGTTGGAAAGCCAGAGTTTAAGAAAGTACAGGAAATCCTTGAATGTGAAATGTCTACAGTCATTGTTCCAATTAGTGTTCTGCAAAGGGATGAAAAATAACAAATCCTAAAGATACTATAAGGCCATTTGGAAATACCACTAGAAAAAGAAAATGTTAGAGCCACTAATAATTAATGTTTTTTGGTTCTATGCCTATGACCATTTTCTTACCCTTCAGTGGGGAAGGACAACATGCTACCACCATAAAAGCAGTGCCCCTGGAGCTAAGGGAGGCCTTGTTTCCAATTCTACTTGCTACACTTATTGACTGCGTACATAGGCATGTCAGTTAATGCCTCTGAGTCTTTGCTCCTATGTAAAAAATATGACTGAGTAGGAATACGAGTAGTATTTACCTCACAAATGTGAGGATTAAATTCTGTAATGTAAACCTAGAGTCAGAATACCTGAGTTCAAATCTGTCTTCATGCAATTACTAGCTGTGTGAACCTGGGTAAGTCACTTAACCTTTGCCTGACTTAGTTTTTCCCTCTAGACAACAGGAATGATAATAGCATTTTATAAAATGGAAATAATACCCCCCTATAGTTGTGAGGATCAAATGGGATATTTGTGATGATGATGATAATGAACTGTTATAAAATATCATTTATTTATCATTTGGCTCTTCATTAAATCAAATAGATAACATTTTATTGAGTACCTACTGTGTTCAATGTAT
Organism: Petaurus breviceps papuanus; assembly: GCF_028583685.1. Lineage (NCBI taxonomy): Eukaryota > Metazoa > Chordata > Mammalia > Diprotodontia > Petauridae > Petaurus > Petaurus breviceps. The sequence continues at coordinate 90,610 of NW_027187278.1, read as the reverse complement.
ATGCCAGTTTCGGTGGAAAATATAATCTTCAATCTCAGACTTTCAGGGGAGGTAGTCACCTCAGATATTGTCCAACGTGAGATATAGTGATGATAGATGGTCATTTATTCAAAACATTTAGTGTTTTCACTTAATATCCACAATTAAAACAACAAATTAAGAATGGATTGTGTACAAGTCATTGTGCTAGTTGTAGGTGATGGAAAGATGGTCATGTTTATTCTTGTAATTGAGGTCATGAAGATGGATAACTTTTCTTTCAAAGTTGAATAACAAAAGACTGAATTGTCAGAGCATTACAATTACAATTGTCTACATTAACAGGAAAAATTTAGTGATTTAATGGAAATAAAGGTCCTCCAAGAACCACGATACTGAGGACAAAAGTATAAAACAGGCAGCTCACAGGCTTGCCTAAAATACTGAGCATGGCCTGAACCAGATGAAAATGTAACTCTTAACTGGTTTTAATGTGTTTATTATTAATGGAAAAATGAAATATGTAAACTTGGGGTTTCCTAAGTCATGCAGCCCTCAGGGCTCTATATAAATGGTTTAGTGGCCCCTATTTCTATTTGAGTTTGATACCAGTGGTTTCAGAAGCATCTATACATTTGAGAGGGGTAAATGTTCCCAACTCTCTTTAACCTAATAGGCATTTGTCTCCTCAATGGAAAGTATATATTTTTGAAACCATATATTTAATTGCTATTTAGGTACCTAAATGTAAATTATCAATTATTTAAAAAATTACTCTATGCAGCATGTCCCACTAAAAAGAAAAAAAATGCATTAATATTTTCCTTAGAATAGGAATCTGTTTACCTTGTTTCCCCTAAATGCAATAGTTAGACTTCCATTTTGTATATTAATAGGGATTCATTTCATACAGCTTTTATGCAATTCACATTTATTTCTGGGAAACTTGTTATAGTCAACTAAATCAATAGCTGAAATTAAATAACTGTGAGATCACTGATTTTTCTTCCTTTAATACCTTAAGGGCATGCCATCAATTCACTAATGTTTCAAGTAACCCAAAAAGGTCATCCAACATGGTCAATCCATAGGCCAGACAAAATGTCTGCAATTAAAGGAACATTTTAATCCCTAACTCATTTTTGCAGATTGCTTTAAAAATCATTAGGTCAGCAAAAATTCTGTTTGCCTCAGAAAATTTACACTGACTCTTTCAAAGTTTACCAATGCCTCCCTTTCTTTCCTCTCCATCCACTATTTCCAGTATCGGTATTCTAGGAGCCCACATTTTTTGCGGGGGAGATCCTCTGGCTCTTTTTACATATAGATTCTGGTGAAAAACTCACAGTGTTATTTTAAATAAACTATGTTTTAAAAATAAATTAAAGCAGGGAAGTTCCAATTTCTTTTTTAACCTCCCTGAATTGTGGATAGGGGTTAACATTGCTGTCATATTCTATCTATCACTAAATTACAAGAATCCCCATTTTGTTTTTTCATTACTCAACCACCTTAAATGATAAGGTCATATATACAATTAGTTTTACTATTCCTGAGCCATCATGATGGTAGATTAGTAGTTGTATTTTCTACTTTCCTACTATTATATATGTGTGTATGACAAATGTGAAAATTATAAAAACTATTTTCATTCTCAAAAATCTAGTTCTTCACTTATTCTGACATTAACTTCACAAAAAAAAAGATTTTAAAACTGGGACACTAGGAGCATGACTGTATCCTCAGAAGTAATAAGAACATTCAGAAGAAGGGAGGGTTGGGAAGATATCTGAGTTTTATTTTAGACATGTTGGGTTTGAGAAACCCTGCCAGACATCCTGTTTGAAATGTCCAATATTCAGCTGGGATATGGGTTTGGACCTTAGGAAAGAGACAAGGGAGAGGAAGAGCGAGAGGGAGAGAGGAATGGGGGGAGCAGGGGAGCGACCGGACAGAAAGACAGAGGAGGAAAGAAGGAGAGGGAGAGAGAGAGGGAGAAACAGAGGTAGAGGGAGAGAAAAAACACACTTGGAATCATCTGTATAAAGGTAAATAACCAAATCCATTGGAGCTGTTGAGCTTACTAAAAGAGATCCTATACAGAGAAACAAGAAAAGTGTATAGAACATAGCAACAGGTACATTTACCATTAGGGATTATTACAAGAATGAAGGTCCAGCAAACAAAATTGAGAAGGAGGTGTTCAGATAGATGGCAGAGTACCAAGAGAGAGAAACTTCATGAAAACACAGAAAAATATTCAGTAGAAAATAGTGTTGCCCAGAGTCACATAGCTAGTAAGTATCTGATCTGACCCAGGAGGATGAGTCTTCCTGACTTCGGGTACAGCACTGCTCACTCTACAACCTAGCTGCCCAGGAGAAGATAACAGACAATGCCAAATTCTGCAGAAAAGTTTAAAAAGGACAAGGATTGAGAAATTTGTGAAATTACACACAGCAGATGAGAACAGTTAAAAGGTATGATGACTGAATAGAGATCAAAAAAGTTCTTGTCAGTGTGGTCAGAAAGTTTACTCTAATAAGATGCAGAAAAGTTTAAAAAGGACAAGGACTGAGAAATTTGTGAAATTACACACAGCAGATGAGAACAGTTAAAAGGTATGATGACTGAATAGAGATCAAAAAAGTTCTTGTCAGTGTGGTCAGAAAGTTTACTCTAATAAGATGCCATTTAATAAGGGTAGTATACAGTCCTATACTCACTTGGATTCAAAAACTCACTGACACAAGAACAGAAGGATGACTATTCAGATAAAGAAGAATTCACATTTTAAAAAAAGAAAAAAAAACAACAACCCTGTAGTTGAATGGACTGAAAACTCAATGCCAGTCAATGTTCTAACATGAAAGTTAAAAAAAAAAAGAAAGGCAAATGGAATCATCAATTGTATTCATTAGAATATAGTCACCAAGGAGAGGTGATAATCCCATTATACAATATACTCATCCTACTCTCCTGGATGTATTATGTCAGATGTTAAATACCACAATTTAAGACGGTATTGACAGGCTGAAGGTTATCCAAAGGAGGACAGCCAAAAGGATGAGGGCACCATAAACCATACCACATAGTTATAAGTTGAATGAGCTGATGTCATTACTTTAACCTTTTAAAGAAAACATTTGGTAGCATTTTTCTTGTATCAATTGTCTGAAAGGTTTTCATGTGGAAGAAGGATTTAGGCTTGGCCCCAAAAGGCATATCTAGGACCAGTGAATGGAAGTGAAAAGGAAGGTAGATTTGGCTCAGTTAGGGAGGAGAAAGTCACATAATAATTAACAGGATCCCCAAATTAAATGGATTATCTGAGTAAATACTGAATTCCCAGCCACTAAAGGTTTTTTTTTTTTTTTTAAGTTGTGATTAGATGAGTTCTTATCAGGAATAATTCAGAGGGGATTCAATCATCGTTTAACATTGGGGTAGGTGACCACTGGGGCTTCTAAATTCTCAGTTTTTACCCTTCTGCTTCCATATGTCTGATTCAATTAGCTCAATTAGAATAGGGGTTGTTTATTCTTTTTTTTAGCTCTACAGTACCTATCACAAGGTCCCTCTCTCACACACACATATACACACACCTAGACACGTAATAAATATGTGTTGACTGACACCTATTATTCTTTATCATAAGATTATCTGAAAATAATTACTCCTTTGAATTTAAGCTTTGAATGAAGTCAGTACTAAGAGCTACCTTTATGATTTAAGGTTTAGAACTAGAAAGTATCTTGAAGTCCTATGCCTTCATTTTACATATGAGTAAACTGAGGCCAGAAGAAGTTAAACGATTTGTTCAAGGTAGGGTAGGCAAAAGGAGAGAGATAGGTGTCTAACAAGTTTTCTGACTTCAAATTCAGTGCATTTTCTACTATATCACACTGTCTTATGATTTATACTCGTGCTTTTAAAATATTAAAGTGTGCTGGCATCTGTTATCTCCTTTGATCCTCATAACAACCATGTGAGGCAGTGGCATCACAGACATCATTGTCATGAGTCTGAAAATTACCAAAAGAAAAAAAAATCTGTAGAAATTTGTAAAAGAAGGCTAAGTTGCCTTAAAGTAGCACAAAGAGCTACATCACAGGAGTTGTTTGTGAGATCAAATGAGTTAACACACAAAATGCTTTGCAAACCTTAAACTGCTATGTAAATGCTAGCTATTATCATCATTAATATCCATAATAATGATATAATAAACATGCAATGAAGTAAAACCAGTGTAGCTTAATATATATTATCTTGATAAAGGCCAGTATATAAATGCCTTTCAGCTGAATGCCGCTAAAGGCTATCTTTTGAAATTATTTGATCATTTTTACAGGATTAAGCTTAAAAATTCATCTATAATACAAGCCCCTTCTTCTCATGGAATCTATCTCCATTAATGAGAGATTACTAAAAAAGACTTACATGGCCCTCTAGTGTTCTAAAGTAAGAGACCCCAACTGAAAATATACTCTAACATAGCTAATCCCTTCCCCTCACCCACCTCCCTCTTATTCAAGATGACTGCTGACAATACAACTGCTAGGCACACATATTATTCAAACAACTAAAATTACAGCTTTGGCAGTCAGAGCTGCACTAGTCTCACTCAAATCCCTAGGGAGATAGCACTGAGTCTGTGATGGTTTGGAAACTGCCTTCATGGAGAGAGGGGAAAAATATGCTCAGATAAATCAATTTTCTGCAGGAAAAAAAAATCAAAGAAAAAATTAATTTGCTGTGTACTTATTTAAACAGCTGACTGGAGAGTTTATTATGCTTGATTGCAGGCCTTCAGGAGCAGTGATTGCCTCTTCCTCTTTCACCACCCCCACCCCCTTCTTTGCCAATGAATTTCCGTTGACAGAGCCTACGGCTATCCTCTCAGAAATCTTATAAAACCTGACACTGCCAAAATTTTAACCACAAAAAAAAAGGTGTCTTAAGGTGTTGCCTTTCAAATCTAATTTTAATAGACAACTGTAGGCTGAGAGCTCATTCTGTGTAACCTGATCACTGAACAAGTTTCACAAGCTGTCCATGGTCTGCAGATGGAGCTGTTGACAAAACAGTCCTATTCACTTGAGGAAAAAAGCAAGGCTCTGTATCTAGCTTTATGGAATTCTCTCCCCCCACGCCACTTTTTATGTAAAATATCATAGCTTTTATAAATATTCTAACCTGTATTTCCTCAATCAAAAGAAAACCATCTTTTGAAAATTAAAAGCAGCTACAAACTCTGATTGGCCTTGTCAATCTTGATCTCAAAATGGGCCACAGAGGAAGTAAATAAATTGAAACAGATAAGCATAACACTGTCAAACATGTTTTTAAAAAAGCACATGAAATATTAAGCTAATATTAGGAAAGAATTATGTCATATGAACGTTATGTTATTAGGAAACATGCTATGCTGTTACTTATATTTTTCGCTCTACATTTTTCACTTCATCAACATTAAGAAAAACTATAAAAGTTGTTTCCATCTTTACACAACTACTCACAACTCAGTGGGAAAATACTATTTATCACAGGACTGAATTTAATAACAAGCAGATATACTTGAGGCTGGATCACATACTAGTATTTAACACTGTAAAAATAATTTAGATAAAAAGATAATAATTTGTGATATTCAAGTCTTTAAAATATCTTAAATTATTTTGTTTTAAATAAAGATACTAAGGTGCTATGTGATGAGCTCACTAGCCATGTAACCTTGGGCAAGCTACTTAACCCCAATTGCCCTCCAAAAAAAGGCAAAAAAAAAAAAATGATGAGCTCAATGATCTTAGAAAAACATAGATAGACTTACACGAAATAATGAAGAACAAAAATAAGCAGAACCAAGAGAACATTTTATACAGTAATAGTAAATATTGCTTTAAGAACAACTTTGACCAAACAAGTCATTTTGACCATTATAAATTCCCAAATTGTGGGGCGGCTACGTGGCGCAGTGAGTAGGGCACCAACCCTGGAGTCAGGAGGACCTGAGTTCAAATCTGGCCTCAGACACTTAATACAAAAACTAGCCATGTGACCTTGGGCAAGTCACTTAACTCCAATTGCCCTCCAAAAATAAAAAGCCAAAAAAATTTTTTAAAAATAAACAAATTCCCAAATTAACTACAAAGGACATATGAAGGAAGATGCTATCTGCATTCAGAGAAAGAACTGAAAAATAGAGGTATGTATAGAAGGAGTTTACATATATGTAAATATGTGGGTATGTGTGTGTATATTATATATATATCTTATATATACACATATACTCGTATTTGTGTCTAAAGGTACTCATCTCTGGGGGGGGAAGGCAAAAAAGAAAATTACATGATAACTTCATTATGTATTTAAAAGGAATAGCAAGCTGTACATACTACATTTGCAGTTTCATGTGCAATCATCTTTTAATATTATACTATTGTATGGGAATGTTTGTTTTATTCCATAAATTAAAAATAAAATAAACATAAAATAGTTTTAGTTTTGTTCTCTTTTTCCTGATATTTCTCATTTTTCCCACCTAAATTAGATTCCTTTTCATATCACTTGCCACTTCAGGGACAGTCCTGTGAGAAGAGCTCCAAATATAGCTAGGTAAACTAACTCATACACTACAATGCTTTAAAAATATACTAGGGAATAGTACAAGAGACAACCATTCAGCTCACTAAGTCATTGGAACCTCTAAAATGTATGCCACAAGTGAAAGAGCTTCCAATAAGACTTCTTTCGCAATGTCTGTGATTTACTAATAACAAAGTATAAAGGCTGATAGTAGCCACCTGAAAAATTCATATGGCATTTGTGTAGATATCTCAAAGAAGAATTTAGCTATGCCATTGTATTGGCTAGTATAAAGGTGAACTCTACTCTTGTCCTTCATTGACCAATTCAAGTTATAGTTAAGAAGAAACATACATTATTAATGTGATAACTGAATGGTAAGGAGAAAAGTAATAAAAGCAACTATCATGAGAATACAGTTTTTATCAAATTTTATTCCCATTGTAAGAAAGGGAAGTAACAGGTAGGTGGCAAAGTAGATAGCACTGGACAGAGAGTTAGGAAGAGTTAGAATCAAATTTGTTCTCAAATACTGAGTAGGTCTAAGCAAGTCATTTAACTTCTGTCTGCTTCAATTTCCTCAATTACAAAAAGAAAGCAACTATCTCACCCGAAGATCAAATAAGAATTTTTTAAAGCACTTTGAAAACCTTAAAAGTGCTATCTAATTGTTAGCTATATGGACAGTTCTTGAGAAAAGGAACTGGTTGGTTCATTTTGTTGACTCATTTTGAAGCTGGCTTCAGTAATATATGAACAGAGAATTACCAGAAGGTCAGGCTGGTTTATAATGAGTCAGAAGAACTAGAGACCAAATTGCCAACATATTTTGGATTGTAGAGAAAATAAGTGAGTTCCACAAAAACATCATCTACTTCCTTTTCATTAACTACACTAAAGTCTCTGTGTGGATCACAACAAAATATGCCAAGTTCTCAAAAAGATGGGAGTACCAGGGTCAAAGAGGAGTTGAAAAGCTGGCTTAAAACTTAATTTTAAAAAACCTAATATTTTGACAACTAGTCTCATCACTTCCTGGCAAAAAGAGAAAGAAAAAATTGGAAGGAGTATCAGATTTCATATACTTGGGCTCAATGTCATGGCAGATGATGACTTTTTGCTATAAAATTAAAAGATACTTGCTCCTTGGAAAGAAGCTATGACAAATCTGGACAGCATGCTAAAAATAAGAGACACCACCTTGCTGACAAAGGTCCATATATTTAAAGCCAAGGCTTTCCTAGGACCAATGTATGGTTGTGAAAGTTGGACCATAAAGAAACCTGAGTGCCTTGGAATTGATACTTTTGAATTATGGTGCTGGAAAAGACTTTTGAGAGTCCTTTGGACATGAAGGGGATAAAATCATAGTCAATGCTTAAAGAAATTAATTCAGGCTATTCACTAGAAGGTCAAATACTGAAGCTGAAGCTTAAATACTCTGCCTACATAAGGAGAAGACAGGTATCTGGAAAAGACTGATGCTGGGAAAGATTGAACACAAAAAGAGATGAGGACAGCAGAGGATGCGATGGATAGATAGTGTCATAGCAATAATGAACATTAAAGTGGACAAACTTCAAAAGATAGAAAAGAGCAGAAAGGTTTGGTGTGCTATGGTCCATGGGTGGTCACAAAGCATCAGACATGACTAAATAATTAAACAATGATTACAATTATCTCTTCCACATCATGACTTTTCCCATCATGCTTTTGATATATCACAGGTCAGCATAAGAAATTAAATGGGAATTTTGCAGGAGTTTTGTGGAAGCTAAAGATGACATGTGAAGGTCAGCAGGTGACACAGAAAAAATTTAGAAACTCAGAAATGCATAAAATATATGTATAGTATTGTATAACATAAACATATTCCATCTTTTAATACCATAATAATTCAGACTTCTCGGGAGGGCCACAAAATTTACACAGATTTTTCTGGATTTCAGGGGTACTGTGTCCCAAATCCTCACACTGGGGAAGGGATAACTGTAACTGTTTTTGTTTTTGCCTTTGTAACCCTAGCATTTAGCACAGGGTCTGGCATTAGTTAAAACTTTAACAATGCTTATTGACTGACTACTCACACACTGGAAATCACCGTCCAAAATAAATCTATATCTATTCTTTGTCAATTGCAGCCTTAAGATAATGGATGCACTGAAAGATAATACCTTCTGGGTTTTATTTAAGCTCACCTTTGAGACACTAGCATCATCCAAATAAATCATATTGTGAAGTCCTAACATAAGGAATGCCTTGTTAATTTCCATGAATCTTAAAAAGAATTGCAAAGCACATCTGGAAATAGCATGGCACAGCACACAGGGACAAATGAGATACACACCCCTCAATGTAAAACTCCACAAATGGTCAGCAAGGGCTAGCTATGCTTCAGTAATCTAGACCTTAGCCTGATTTGTGCTTTGCTTTCCCTTATCTACTCATCACTTAACACTACAAAATTCAAGCCACTAATACATTGGTCCTTAAGGGACCTAGTGTCTAGCAAAGTCTGAAAGTGCCACAAATTCTGTACAGCATGGATTGTAACTACTCTCAGTACAGACCATGGGGGATATCACACTTCCACTTCTAGTTTATAAATCTAAAGGGGGCATCACAGCAATAGATTCTGTTACACACAAAGAGTGCCTACCTCCATCACTGGAATGAAAACATATAAGTGCTAGTTGCCACTGAAATATGTTCTATGGCCCAAGGAGGTATTTTTAAATCTTCTACCTTTATCAAGATGTGCAAAATAAAGGTTAAAAGTGAGGGTGACTCTTTGAAATCTGTCACAATTATTAGAAGAATAACAGTGCACACCTTAGCTCATAATGGATCACGGCAAATGTTGGATCCCACATGGTGAGCCTGGTGAAAGGGAAGAACCCTTAGACTGCAATCCTGTATGTACAACTTACTAGCCATATAATTGTGAGCAAATTGCTTGCCCTCTGATCCTCAATATATTAGCTACTGGGTAAAACTGGGATAATTATTCCTTTAAAAAAATTTCCTCACACATGTTTGCCTCAAATAATCATGGAATTTACATTATGTGTAAATGATTGTAAATGCACTTTATATATACATTAGCTCATTTAAGCCTCCAAAGAAGTTTGTGAGGTACATGCTTTAGGTATTATCACCAATTTATAGATTAAGAAACTGACATTCAAAGAGCTTAAGTGACTGGCCCATGATTACAGCTATTAAGTGTGAAGAATTTGGATTCAAAGCCTGTTCTCCCTGACACAAAAAACTAGTCGTGTGACCTTGAGAAAGTCACTTAACCCCAATTGTGCTCTAAAAAAAAGAAAATATATATCAAAGTGTTTTGAAAACTAAGAAGTACTATCTATGCATAAGACAATGTTGCTATTGTTGTTATTGTTGTACAAATTCATTTTTAAAAAGTTCCAAGGTGAATTACAGATTTAGGTTTATTTTAGGGCAACTGCCATGAAAATAGAGACAATTAAGAGGTAAAGATTAGGAAATACTTGACAGGACCTTAAATTGTCTAAATAGTACTCTGATTTTACTGTGAAATGGGAACTAAGATTGTCTAATCCCATCTATTCATTTTACAGTTGAAACATAGGTTCAAGAAGCTATGACTTGCCCAAGTGAGACAGGTACCAAAAGCAGCAGAAGTAAGATTCTGCACCCAGGTCCCCTGATTCCTAATCAAATGTTCTTCTGCTGTATCTCTCTGCTTTTATCATGGCAAGTACAGTTAAACCACATGTCAAAATTGTACATAAAAATATATTCTGTGTTAAATTTTGTAATCCAGAGCATCTTCAGAGGACTAGATAAGTATTATAACACCCACAAAATGAAACAAATATTTTGATGGACCTGTGATTTCATTAGTGTGGGTACTTTCTTCAACTCATCCAATGTAATTCTTGGCTGGTTTTTCCATAAATTCTTCATACAACATTTATTTAACATATAGAGGAAGACTTCCTCCTTCTTAGTGTCCTGGGGATATCAATATACCACTCAGGCTACTCGTCTTTAGTACTACAATAGAAGCCTACCTCCTTTCCTGGCACTACCTATCTTTTATTAAGAGAAAGAAATCATGAGCCACTTCAGTACCTTTACCAAGCAAATGTCATAGACAGTATTAAAATGAAAAAACACACGACATCTTAAGGTAATCCACATGTTGGGTCCAAACCAAAAGAACACTCAATTGTGGATGTTCTGGTGATGATAGAAAAGCAAGATGCTGTAAAGATCAATATTGTATAAGAACATGAATGCAAGATCTATGAATCAAAGAAAGCTGGATACAGTCAAACAGGAGAAAGATTAAAAATTGACATCTTGGATGTCCATGATCTTAAATGGATAGGAATGGGTGAATTCAGGTGATCATTACAGCTACTGCTGTGGGCAAGAATGCCTTAGAAAATATGGAGTAGCCCTCATAGTCAATAAAATGCTGAGGAAAGCAGTCCTGAAGTATAATTTTTAAAATGACAGAATGATATCAATTCTAATACAAAGTGAACTGCTCAACATCACAGGTGATGTGCTCCAACCACTAATGCCAAAGAAGTCTTAAAGTTGCTCAGTTCTATGAAGACCTACAACATCTAGAAATAACATTTTTTTTAAAAGGATATTGCATTCATCCTGGAGGGTGAAATGCTAAAGTAGGAAATCAAAAGATAATTGAAAAATGGGCAAGTTTGGTCTTGGAGTACAAAATGAAACAGGGAAGAAACTAATAGGGTTCTGTCAAAATAACTCACTGGTTATATCAAGCATTCTTTTTCAACAACCCAAAAGATGACTCTACAGATAAGCAATAACAAAATAAGATTGATTATATACTTTGTAGTTAGAGATGGAGAAGCCATAGATAGTTAAAAAAAAAAAACAAGACCTAGAGCTGACTATGGCTTAGATCATGAGCTTCTTATTGCAAGATTTAGACTTAATTTGAAGAAAGTGGGGAAAATCATCAGATCATGTAAGTATGACCTAAATAACATGCCTTAAGAATCTGTAGGGGAGGTGATGAAAAGATTTAAGAAATTAGATCTGGTAGAATGCCTGAAGAACCATGAACAGAGATTTGCAAATTTATACAGGAGGCAGCAAAAAAAAAAAAAAATCCCAAAGGAGAAAAAGAACAAAAAAGCAAAAAGACTGTCTGATGAGGCTTTACAAATAGCTGAGGAAAGAAAGAAAGTAAAAGGCAAAGGCAAAAGGTAAAGGTCTGCTCAAATGAATGCAGAATTCCAGAGAATAGAAAGGAGAGAGAAAAAAAATTTCTTAAATGAGCAATGAAAAGAAAAAAGAAAACAATAGAATGGGGAAGATAAGAGACCTCTTCAAGAAAACTGGAGCTATCAAAGGAATACTTCATGCAAAAACTGGCATAATAAAAGGGGGACTTAATAGAAATAGAGGAGATTAAGAAGACATGGCAAGATGCCATGGTGGGGAGGGAAGAGGAAAAGGAGGAAGAGAAAATTTAAAACTCAAGGAATTGTGGAACTGAATGTTGTAAACTAAAAGTAAATAACTAATTTTTTTAAAAGAAGAGGTGGCAAGAATATGCAGAAGAATTGCACAAGAAAGATATCAATATCACTGATAAACATGGTAGTATGGTTACCAACTTAAAACCATACATCCTAGAGAGTAGTTAAGTGGGCTTTAGCAAGCATTTCTAACAACTGGGTTAGCGAAGGTGACAAAATTCCAGCTGAACTATTTAAAATCTTAAAAGATGATACTGTTATAGTGCTGTACTCAATATGCCAGAAAATTTGGAAAACTCACCAGTGGGAATTGCATTGGAAAAGGTCAGTTTACACGCTATTCCTGAAGAAGGGCAATGCCAAAGAATATTCAATCTGTCACACAGTTGTGATGATTTCACATGCCAGCAAGGTTATTCTTAAGATTTTGCAAGCTAGGTTTCAGCAGTATGAGAACTGAGAATTACCAGGAGTACAGGCTTCAGAGCAAAGGAAGCATGTAGAAAATTGCCAAAATTCCCTGGATTATGGAGAAAGAAAAGCCACAAAAACATCTACTTCTGTTTCATTGATTATACTAAAGCCTTTTACTATGTGGATCACAACAAACTGTAGCAAGTTCTGAAAAAAAATGAGAGTACCAGATCACCTTACTTGTCTCCTGAAGAACCTGTATGCAGGATAAGTAGCAACAGTTAGAACTGAACGTGGAACAACTAATTGGCATAAGACTGGAAAAGGAATATGACAAAACTATATATTGTCACCCTATTTAAGTTATATGAAGAGTATATCATACAAAATGCCAGGCTGCATGAATAAAAAGCTGGAGCAAAGGTTGCTTTGAGAAATAGCTACAGTCTCAGATACACAGATGATAGCACTTAGATGACAGAAAGTGAAGCAGAATTAAGAAGCTTCTAGATAAGTGTGAAAGAGAAGAATGTAAAAAATGGCTTGAATAAAACTTAAAAAATAAACAACTAAAATCATGGCAAATGGTCCCACCACTTCCTGGTGAAGAGGGAGAAGGACTGGAAGCAGTGTCAGATTTTATATTCTTAGGCTCAAAGATCATGGCAGATGGTGACTTTCCACCATGGAATTAAAAGACATTTGCTCTTTGGAAAAAAAAAAAAAACTATGACAAATCTGCACAGCATTCTAAAAAGAAGAGATGTCACCTTGTTGATAAAGGTGCATATAGTGAAAGCCATGGTTTTCCCAGTACCAATTTATGGCTGTGAGAGTCAGACTATAAAGAAAGCTGAAGAACACAGAATCACTGTGGTGTTGGAGAAGAGTTTTGAATGTCTCCTGGACAGCTAGAAGGTCAAATCAGACAATACTTGAAGAAATTAATTCAGGTTACTCACTGGAAAGGTCAAATACTGAAGCCGAAGCTTAAATACATTGGCCACATAGTAAAAAGGTGGGACTCGTTGAAAAAGATCTTATTGGAAAAAGAATGAAAACAAAAGCAGAGGACAGCAGAGGAAGAGATGGATAGTGTCATGGAAAGTATGAACATGAATTCAGACAAACTTCAAGAGATACTGAAGTACATAGAAGAGTGCTACAGTCCATGAAGTCACAAAGAGTTGGACATATATGAAACACTCAACAACAAAAACCACTTTTGGTACACTGATGTGTACCAATTTTTTTGTGTTTGTAAACACTGATGTTTGTATAAACCATAAGTCTTTCAACTGACCTTCAAGTTATTGTAATTTGAGTTTTTCCAAGATTATAGATAGTGTCATAATCTACTGTCATCTGACATTAATGGAGGAAAACCTGTGCTAAAGCTCTTTTGTATCAGAAAACAGCTTGGGACTACTGAAATCACTGCACAGCTTCCCAAATGTGGGAGTTGCTCTTCCCTCTGTTCAATTCTGAGCTTGGCGCATTCTCCATCAGCACTGCCTCCCCAATATAGATACAGTGATGGGTTCATTGTATGGGCTGCCTGTTCATCTGCATGTTAGAATGTGGGAGAAAACATTCTTTGACTGCTTTCTTCTTACAGTGTGGATGATAAGTTTCTTTAACAATTGCTTTATAGTTTAGCAACATACATTAGGTAACCTCAGTGAAAAAATGAAAAATAATAAGCTAACTTTTGAAGATGAGTCTTGCATTGTGATCACAGAACTAAGACATTATATAAAATCTTGATTATAATATAATACAAAGATAATAAGATTATAAAAAACATAATTATAAAGATAATTTTATTCTATTGACATCAAGAACACATAGAGCAAGGGCCAGCTAGATGGCTCAGTGAATAGCGTACAGGCCCTGGAGTCAGGAGGACCTGAATTCAAATCCGGCCTCAGACACTTAACTCTTACTAAGCATGTGACCTTGGGCAAGTCATTTAACCACAATAGCCCTGCCTTTCCCCTCCAAAAAGAAAAAAAAAAGAATACATAGAGCGTGTGATCCTCAATTGAACCAGGGTCTTAGAAGATGTATCATTGAATTTATAGTTGGTAGGTTACTTGGAAGTCATCTCTGGATGAAGAAATGAAGGCCCCAAGAAGTTAAATGACTTGCCCAAAGTCAAACAGTTAACAAATGACAAGAGTTCAGAATTGACTCAAGTTCCTCTGATTCCAAATCTAGCACTTTTTATATCACACTCTGCTCTGCATGAAGCCTTAAGAAGCCTTTCATTATTGATGGTGAGTTTCTCCAAATGCAGTTGCAAAAATTACTGTGAACCTCCAGAACACTAAAAAACCCATTCAGCAAAATTTGGCTTCAAGAGGGAAGTCAAATGCTGGGCATCAGAAAATGAATCAAGGTATTGAAAGAAAAATTATTCTCCAATTATGCTAACTGCCCTTTACCTCCTCCTCCTCTCAATTCAAATTAAAACCCACCAAATATTTATTAAGTGCTTTCCATTTTCAGAGCACAGTGCCAGGTGCTGGGAGAGATACAATGTTTAGTTAAAATGAGCTGAGAGAGATATAATATTTTGTTAAAACATAGTCCCTGTAGTCATGAAATTTACAGAATTGAATACACAATTACAATACAAAATAATACATGGTAAGGTTCAGAACATTATTTTATGTAGTTCAAGGGGCAAGTTCCTTGCCAATGCCAATTTATTTCAAGTCAATAATCATTTAAATGCCCACTGTGTATTAGGCACTAGTCTGGGTACTTGGGTAGGATGTGAAAAGCAAAATAATCCTTGTCATTAAGGAGCTTACATTCTAGGGTGAGCGGTGTTAGTAAGAATACTTACAAACCTCATGAATATAAATAATATCAGGAAGAAGAAAATATTAACAACTTGGGTGGAGGCGGGGGCAGTTTAAACCTGAGGAAAGATTATTGAATGAAATGATACCAAATGTGAATGGAACCCTAAAAGAAAAGAGTATTTGTGAGAGAGAGTTGAAGAAAGGAGGGACTACATTTCAGTCATGAAAGATGACCTGTGCAGATGTATGATGGTGGGAGATAGGATATTGAATTAAGGGAAGGATTAATGATTCAGTTTGAAATGGTGGGCAATGGGGAATAACTCTTGAAAAGGTAGTTTGGAGATAAGTTAGGAAGAGACCTGAAGCTACCAATGTTTTGAGGGGGATGCTGGTTTGGAGGTGGGAAGTGACACAGGCAGGCAGGTGCTTTGGGGTGATAATTATTTTACCATTTGAAAGCTTAATATTCTATATCCTAGAGTTATGGTTTTCTTCCCTCTTTAAGCTATATAAAAGGCAAACCCACTGATATAAACAAATAGCAATAGAAAAAATAGGATAACAAAATCATAATGTCAATTTTAAAACATATAAAATCATGATTTTTTTTAAAGTTTCAGGTCCAAGAATTATTTGGGGTTTTTGAGTAGTAAGTTGGTAGAGACACAACAGAGAATTACCAAAATGGAGAAGTTACATTAAGTCACCAAATCCAAAATAAAAAGTATTAAAAAGTCTTTTTTTAAGTTCTAGTCAACAATTTGCTCTTTAATAGGTACAATGAAAAAAAAAAAAAAAAGGACATCACAGATGGCTATTTATTCAATGAAAAAAAATTGAATATATCAATTGAATTTAACTTGAGATGGTGTGCCATAATGTAAATTTAATCAATATATTACTTATAGCAGTTAAATTATGTGCATATTAAATTTGCCAATCTGAAATAAAAAATGTTTTAAAATAGCTTTTAGAATATTTATAATAATAAAGTAGTTTAGAAAATATATAGTGATGAATTGCAAGAAAATCAGTTAGTCAGAAATACTGAATTAAATAATATTTGTCTTACTGAGCTCTGAGCATTTAACCAATGAAATACAAGTAATTTTTCCTTTTGTGGCTACAAAGCAAAATATCATATGCTAGTTAAAATTCACAAATGGATTTTATGGATATTTACAGAAAATATTTTTTAATGGCTCAATAAAAGAGTTTAAAGTAGCAAACCTCAGATAAATTTACAGAAATTGAAAGATAGGATAACTAGTTCTGTGTTCTTTCTATAGAAGTGAAGAATTATTCTTGGAATTTTTTTTCCCTACTTACACATCACTGCTATTTGAGAACAGAATTCACTTTTGGTAAATGTGATATAATCAGGTAATTTTGGCATTGATTCTAGCTTTTAAGTAGCAAATCAAGGCTGCCTTGGGCACATGATTTAGTGAAACATTCCAATGATATGCAAACAGATGAGTATCTATAATCAGAATAGTTCACCAGTGATTTGCAGATGCAAATGGTCTATTGGATTTTCTCTTTTTTTTGTAGGAGTATTTTCATTGATCAGTCAGGCATATTGTCTGGCTAGGAGCCACTAATGAACCAGAATTGAATGAACCAGACTTCAAAGACAGATAGTCCCCACTGTTCAAAGAAATATACAAAACACCCAGCTCTGAAGGTCTTAAAAAGGTTTGCTTGTGTTTGCTTACAAGACTAAGAGCTGTGTAGTTTTCCTCCAACTGTCTCTTTTCTCTACATTTCTTAAGGATCTTCCAATCAGAGTTACCAACCAGAGATTTGGAGGGTCCTCAAGTTTTCCTATTCCAAAGAATTTTCTGTTCTTATAAATCTCAGAGCAAATGCTGGAAGGGATCAGAGAATCTAATAGCTGTATTTTACAGATGAGAGGTCTGGGGATGGTAAGAGACTTGCTGAAGGTCCCATAGGTAATTAGCATCAGAAGTAAGATTTGAACATACGTCCTCTTGACTCCAAAGTCAGTGATCTTTCTACTATACCACCCTGCTACATATCATAATTTGAAATTCTGGAAAGGATAAAACACATGCACCAAAAAACATTAAGGACTCTGACATTTATGAGTCAGATATACACATACTTGAAAACCATTTTATGAACTCAAACAACTGGGAGCAAGAAGTATTTAAATCTATAGTCTCTATCACAGAGATTTTTTAGAGATTTCTTTTATAAAGCCTGCCCTTTTAGCCAGTGTGTTCCTACATAACAAGGCTTGGGAAGTCCTGAACCAAAGAAATGCACCATCCATGAGACCAAGATCAGTAATATTTTTACAATAAGGAATTCCTATGAAGGGATTCGGTATCCTTAATGACTTTAGATCTTTCCACTTCATTTAATATCTTCGGTCGTAATATTTCTCTCACTAAACTAGCATCTTTATCACTTTCTCTCTCAACTTTTTTTTATGTCTAATAAATATTAGAATTGAAGCAAAAAAGGCCAAAATCATTCTGTTCAGAATCCTTTATGGAATCTTCACAAAGGCTGTGATTATATTTGTATTTTAACAATAAGCCCTCCTTGATTCAACACTAAAAGTGATTCCTTCAATTCTTCAATTTCCTCTCTTCTAGCAGTCATATTGTCCTTTGACTGAATGGTTTTTATGGCATTACACTAAGATAATTATTGGGCAGATAGTATCTTCTATAGTGAAGGAACTATGACTAAGCAGCCACATGGAGAGAATAGTTTCTAGCATAGAGACAGAGGAAAATCTATCAGGCACAGGTAGTTCAAGACTTGATGGGTCACCCACACCCCAGTCATAGTCACACTCAGTGTGTCTTATAATGACAGTAATACAGAATAGGAAAAGTCTTTATAACATGGTGTTATAAATACTATTCTGTTATCTCTAGTATATAAAAACAAACAAAAATAAACTGGGCTGGATATATTGTTTGTTATCATTTCTACTTTTTGAGTTTACTTCATTACAAAATTACACCATTTAAAAATGAATCTTTGATCATTACAACCAAAAAAATAACTTTACTATTGTTTAAAGGGCAAACAACTCACTAGTCAAATCACTAACCACACTGGCTGACAGATACATCTATGATGTTCAAACTATACTACAATTTGCAATTAGAAGCATTCAACCTTGTCTAGAAAAGTTTAAAAAAAAATAAAAACTGATCTGAATCTTAAATCCAATTTAGAGGTGACAGACTATATTCTACTGATTTTCCTTTCAGTTCACACACACACACACACACACACACTCACACACCACCTTTTCTGTCTGTACAGAATGTCTATTTTTTATGCCACAGGAAAGAGAGGAGACAGTGACACCTATAATTGTCCAAGCCTTATCAATTTAGAGCTCTTATGGCTGTGTAAAACAGTGCCTCATCTCCCTCTGTTCAATGGTTGTTTTATACAGTGTGACTGTGATGAAGGGAGCTAGTTGACATGCACTTACCGTATCAGGCCCTGGCACCTGCATTGCAGACACTAATCAAAGTGCTCCTTCATAGGGGTGAAAGAATCGCCATTTGTAATGCAATAATTAGGCTGGGTAGAAGGCCTGAAAAGTAAATCAATCTCGTCTGCTCTCTAGATCTGACACCATTCTCTTGGCAGATTGTTAACATAATGAGACAGAAGCCTACAAGAGGTCCCACAAAAAAGACCTATGTCTTTCTTTTTTTTTTTTTCTCCCTCCCCCTTTACTTTTACAGGGCTACTTAGAACATAATTGCAATTAATCCTACTATGAGCTACTGGAACAAACCCAGTATATTCTAAGATTTTCAAAGCTAGTTAGTCAAAAGGTGATCTGGATATTTCAGTGGCAATTTGAATACATTTTAGAGATCAGCACCAAGGTTGCCCTATCCCACTATTCCTTGAAATAACATGAAGATTCCTAATAAGCAATTATCAGCAAGGGAAGAAAAGGAGAATATAATCCAAAAACTGGTTCCAAAATTAGGTTGATTAATCCAAGATGCAACAAAGGGAAACAAACAAGAAATTCTAAGTCAAGATGTCAATTTCTAACACAAATTTGTTTGCATTGGTCAACAGCTGGTGTAAAGGAAAAGCCTGACTAGACCAGCAAAACAACAAAATAAGAGAAACACATGCATGCATATACAAAATAAAATCTACTGTATTCTCATAAATATAATTACGCATTTATCCAAGGTAGTAAGATTTTGAAATAGACATAAATGAGAATAATAGTATAACAAAAAAGAAATCACTTTGTGGTCTAATAAGCATTATTATCTCTCTCTCTCTATATATATATATATATTTTTTTTTCTTTTGGTCATAATCTGTGATTTAACTATCATAAGAAACTACCAGTGTGAAACCACCTCCACCAAGGCAGAGCAATATCTCATACGGAATTTCATCTTGGAAAGTCTCTTAGACAGAGGATAGAGCGATTTACTGATGGTCACACAGTTAGTATTTGCAAGGCATAGGATATATACTATAAAGGCATAGATGTGATGTTTTCTACTGCATGTCTTAAACTGTCTTCATATAAAACTGACCTCAGTTTCCTCATCTATAAATAAGGGGGTTGGACAAGATGATATCTGAGTTTCCTTCCAGGTATGAAATCTTATGATCCTAAAATATTATACATTCATTTTCCTTTTCCCTACCACAGTCAACTCAATTTAACAAACATTTATTAAATATGTACAGAAGAATAAGAACAATCCCTACCTTCAAGGAGCTTATATTCTACTAGAATCCAAAACAACAACCACAGCATTTTAAATTAATCACCTATTCTGGAATGAAATATTTTTGTTGTTGTTGTTTTTGCTTTTTTTGGGAGGGGGGAAGGCAGGGCAATTGGGGCTCAGTGACTTTCCCAAGGTCACAGGGCTAGGGTCAAGTGTCTGAGGTCTGATTTGAACTCAGGTCCTCCTGACTCCAGGGCCAGTGCTCTATTCACCGCACCACCTAGCCAACCCCTGGAGTGATCTTTTTAGTCTTATGATATATTTACTCTTATAATGTATTATAAATTTTAGTACTCAGTATATAGTATAAATTAGTTATATAAACTTTAATAATAAAATAGTCTATGGATAGAGGTTTTGGTTTATAAACAAATTTTTTTCACTGATCAAATGTCTAACTACATGTAGATTTCACCTTTCAAAAACTTCTAGTTGCTTACTTTTGCTCTCCTTGATTAAGTAACAGCCTGCAGTCAGGAGATGGTTCCCCTCTGGATAGAAATGTGCAGCTTGTTTTCTCTTTGCTCATTTTTTTTTTTTGGCCTGCAGTCACAGTGAACAGCAAGGCCATAACCCCTTTCAGTTTTTGTCAATGCTCAAGCGAACCAATACTTACGATTAATTCAGCAGCAGGTAAGGAACCATGAAACTCAATCCTAATTACTAAGGTTGACTATTCTGACCTAGCTGTTTATATTGAGCATAAAACAGCATTCTTTCAAGGGCAAGAATTACTGAGTAAGTAAAGGTTCAACAACTGTGAGTTTTAAAATGCCAGATGAGTGCTTAAGCTTTTTGGAGGTTGAACATGTTTTTAAATGTCCATATTGAAGCAGTTAAATATATATATATATACACACACAAACACACACACATATATATATATGTATGTATACATACACAATTTTCATATTACCTACCACTTTCTAAATTTTTAACATTTTATTTTCAAATTTATATTGTCATATAAAAAGCATTATTCTAGGAAATAAATATAGATCACGAGGGCAAAAATAGTAGGGAAATTACTGCCCCATTCATCCCCCACTCCCCACCTAGGTTATATAACTCTAAAGAGAACCGATATCAAATTTCCCAAATATCTTCCCTTGAGATGAAAATAAACACTCAGAATTTCAGGTCAGAAAGATTTTTCTAATGGAGATATAAGTAAGTGTTTAATTAAAATTTTAAAAATGATCATAAATATAACATTGACACTATATTATGTTGATAAATGAATAGGGTTTAGAACATGCTGAGGAAAACACATAAACAGAGAACATATGGCAATACGATACAGGAAGTTGTTTATTTCACATTTCAATGCCACCACTGTCAAAAATGAAATGAGGAAGGGGTTTAATGATAAAAGTCAGTATCACAACCAATCTGGAGCTAACATAGCTTTCCAGTCTTATTTCATACTGCATGCCTTCATGTCTTCTATATTCCAGCCAAACTGGGACATTTTGAACTAAACATTCTATTTCCCACTTCCTTCCCCAGTCCTAGCTGAATCTTTAACATCACAAAGTGATGACATTGGTTCTCTTCAAGAAGGAAGGATGAATAACAATAATCTTCCTTCAATGCTCAAATGGCACAAAAGGGATAATAAAGCCTTATTTAAATTACTTTGTATTGACCCATGTTGTTGTCATTCAGTCATATCCAACTCTTGGTGACCCCAATTGTGGTTTTTTTGGGAAAGACATTGGAGTGGTTTGCTATTTCCTTCTCCAGCTCATTTTACAAATGAGGAAAATGAGGCAAAATGGGCTAATTGAATTGCCCAGGATCACACAGCTAATAAGTGAAGAGAGATTTAAATTAAGGTCTTCCTTAGTCTAGCCCTGGTATTCTATTGATTGTTCCTCCCAGCTATCCCGACTTAGGGATATCCTATTTATAAATGAGTGATTCAAGCTCCTTAAGGGTAAAAACATTTATTATTTGTCTTAGTATACCAACAAGCACAGTCCCTTGGCACATAGTAGGTATTCAATAAATGCTTGTGATTGGTTGATGCTATATTCCACTAATAGAATCTAAGTTCCTTGAGGACAAGGGCTATTTCAATTTGTCCTGTTCTACCAGTGTCTTCATATAGCACCATTTAATAAATATTAAAAATTGTGTTATTTGAGAGGAAATAATGAAGACAAAATTAGATTCAAAGAATTGAAGATAAAGAATAGGTGTATGAGGACAGATATTTTGGTTAAACATCAAATGTGGGTTTGGATAGCAGAGCTAATATTGCTAATAAAAGCATCCTAAAATACATTAAAGTAGGGATTGGCAAGAGCTTAGACACTTTGTTCCCACTACTATCAGTAACTTCTATTTGAAATAGTCACTTCCTTCTACCACTTCCACCTTTCATATAAACATGCCCACATCCCACAAAGATATCTGTCTTTGGTCCAGCACAAGCTGACTCAACCACCCACTTTGTTCTTGTAACAATACCAATAGCAGCAGGATGATTGGATTTAAATTACTGTTTGGTGAAATGTCATTATACATATGTGTGTGTGTTTGTGTGGTTATGTGTATATACACACACTATAGATATACATACATATTTATATATACACACATATATAACATGCTGTTCTTTATCTTACATATAATATATATGCTTGTGTAATCATATATGTATGTGTATCATCCTTTGACTTAATGTATTATTCTTATAGTACTAAATACTCCTTGCCATTAAAATATTTATATTTTGAAGTTTTTGTTACAAATTTCAATGAAAGTTTCCCATGTGATGACCTTATAACACTTTAAATTTACAACTGTCTCAAAATATATAAGTTGTTAATTCTTACATTTCTAACTCCTTTTAAGCCATTGATTAAATTATAACATTTTTACAGAGGAGAAAAGTAAAGGCAAAATGCTACAAAGAGGTTGCTAAATAACCTACTACGATAAAGTCTCAGCAAAGTTGAGACTATAAAAAATGTTGCTTGCCTTTAACTCATGAGAAATTATTTTATTTCAGGAAAGCAGCCACAAAAGACTACATTAAAGATGACATAAACAGTGTGGGACATTTTGTCAAAAATCATCTTTTTAAAATGAATGAATGGGGTGGCCAGGTGGCTCAGTGAGTAAGAGCACTGGCCCCCAGTGTCAGGATGACCTTGGGGATTGAAACCTGGCTCAGATACTTAGCACCACACCCAGAAACAACTGGGTGTGTAACCTTGAGCAAATTACTTAACCCCAATTGCTTTAAAAAAAAAAAAGTAAAAAAAATGAATGAATGGGGGCAGCTAGATGGTGCAGTGAATAGAGCACAGGTCCTGGAGTCAGGAGGCCTTGAGTTCAAATCCAGCCTCAGACACTTAACACTTATGAGCCGTGTGAACTTGGGCAAGTCACTTAACCCCAACTGCCCTCCAAAAAAGCCAAAAACAAAACAAAACAAAATGAATGAATGAATGAATGAGAATGAAAAAAAAAGTATTAATAAGTTCTTACAACGTGCCAGGAACTGTGCAGTAACTGGGAATAGAAAAACAAGTGAACAAAACCTTCCTTGCCATCAAGGAATAGAGAAATCTAATAGAGAACCAGCACAGAGATGGGAACTTTAGTTGAAGTGGGGATAAAGTCTGGGACAAAATGTTAATGTGGCTTGGAAATGACCAAGAAGTATTGTGGTAAGCAAGATAAATGGACCAACAATCATTTATGGTTAGAAGGTCCAAGTCCAAGTTCTAGTGAGAGGAGGAAGAAGAAGACCAGAGTTCAGGTGACATGGATTGAAAATGGTGAGAGAATGAAAATAGAGCAAATATTTATTATTAATGTCAAAATGTATTTCTTAACAATAATTTCTTATTATAGGGACATCATTTTAAAAGCCATAAAATAGTCTTTTCCAATATGCCATACAGTGAAGAGAATATGTAATAGGCCATCTGTTACTATAATAAAGCAATGTAACTATTTAACAAGGGAAATCTACTCCATACTGGCATACAATACTTGTACACAATAGGCATTCAATAAATGTCTTTCATATTGAACTCCACAAGTATTTCTGTCTCTTGATGTACCAAAAGCAATAGGGAAATCTGGGCTATTATTCAATGACATTTTTATCTGCAGAAAACCTTTGTAACTGCCTTTTTTGAGAACAGGACAGAAATAAAAAGTATTTTTGAATGAGAAAAGGAATCTTGTGTAAAAACAAATATGAAACCTTGTTCACCTCTTCCCTCCAACTGAAATATAGGCTTAGAATTTCTCTTGATAGATTCCAGAAGAGTACTGGATAAAGAACTGCAGAAGAAATAGATAAATCTTAACAAAAAGATAAGGAAGAGATTAATTCATGAATTACAAATGTATCAGTAAAGAATAAATTCTCTACAAAAACTATTCTACTGTAATATAATGACAGAAAATCTATAAGTGACTAGATTTTATTTTTGGTAACTATAGGCAATTTAGTGTAACATTCACCCTTTTGGAGAATACTGGGGTTACTAAATTCTCTTCTACCTTCTAAATGCCAGATTGTAGATGTTTAAAAATAACGTATTTACAAAACATTGTAAGGATTGCAAAGACCTTTCCTTCAAACAAAATTGTGAAGTAGGTAGAACAAGCACTATTGCCCCCTTTTAAAGATGAGAAACCAAAATTTCTCATAATATAAGGGAAGATAGGTAGCACTATGAACATACAGCTCAGAGAATTGTCTGGACGAGGTTCAAACTAAGTTCACATGACTCCAATTCCAATATTCCACCCTCTATATCAATAAGTAAGGGAATATAAAAGATCTGAAACTCAATGTAGTCAATTCTGTTATTTAGAAATACTTGCATTTGTGGGGGCATAGAGAAAGCTTGAATTTATAGTTTACAATAAGCTTTACTTTTATCATGGATTACAACTGCCTGTTATCTCTGCCTCAAATTATTATCTCAATCTGAATACAGACAATGATGACACTGGATAAAGGAGGGGGAAGGAGAAGGGAAGAAGCACTTATGTCCTACTATGTGTCAGACAGTATGCTAAGCACTTCAAAACTATTATCCCATTTGATTTTATTTCATAAATAGGAAGGATTAGAAGATCCATCATTGGAGGGACTAATTCACTAACATGATCCAAAATCAACTGATATATAAAAGTTTGTTTCTTTGGATGGGGAGGGGAGATTTGAGAAAATCTTTTTTTCAGCAGATGTCTAGTGTACTCTGTCTGAGAGAGGACAGAATCCTTTGAGGTAATATTTGACCTTCAACCAAAAAACTATAGCGTGGCCTGAGAATTTACATGTTGATAAAGGTTCAAACTTGTATTCTTAATTCTTGCATGATTTTGTCAAGTTACCTAAAACATCTGACAAAGTTTAATTTAAAAATACATGTAATCTGAAATTATATCACAGAATTGTTTTCTGTCAAGAATAAATAACACTGAAAATGAAGCATTTAAAGATGGAACAAATGATGGATAAAAAACCAACATGGAGGGGTGGCTATGTGGCACAGTGAATAGAGCACCAGCCCTGGAGCCAGGAGGACCTGGGTTCAAATCCGGACTCAGACACTTAACACTTACTAGCCATGCAACTTTGGACAAGTCACTTAAGCCCAATTGCCCTGCCTACCCCCCTCCAAAAAGCAAAAAAACAAAAACAAAAACAACCCAGCAGCATGGGGGGAAAACTGGATATTAAATTACATTAAACCTGAAGTGTTAATTTGAAATGAATTCTTTTTGGCTTATGCTGCTCCTAATTTATTCTCTACTTATACAGAGAATTGCATATCACTTCTGCTAAATAATATGCCTAACAGTATGGGATTAAATGAGAAGATTATAGAGAACCACTTACTAAACCCATAAAATACCAGCATTAATTAAGGCAATTAGGTCATTCTTACAAATAACCTATAGAGATTATCAAGATTGCAAGGATGACAAATGAGTAGCAATGGAAGAGAAACATGCTCTTTTCAGTAGTAAGGTCATTCACTTATCTTGTATAGACATGGGGATGGATGGCAGAAGTTCATCTAGTCATCATCAATTAATATTTATTGAGTGTCTACTGAGTATACTGTTCTGCAATAGGAGCTATATTAGATTGCTAATTTGTCTTATAATAATGTAATAGGCAAAATCTTTCCAAGACTTTACATGCTATTCTGGTTATACTGTCTCTGGGTCCCTATTGTTCAACTGAGTCAGAAAAGTTATCATCTTTCTACCTAAGCTTTTACTTATTTCTTTGGTAGTCTCTTCTCATTAATTTTCACTGAAGGATAGAAATTATGGATGGAAAAGGACTGACTTCAACTAATTCTCCTAATCCTTAAATAGTACATGACTATTTTCTAGGTCATTTTTCTTCTTCTTTTAAATCTGATCTAATTTTAAGGATCTTGAGCTACACAGAGTCCTATAATTTTTAAGGTTCTACTTTAGAAATTATTTCCATTGAATCAAGGATATCATGATTAGTTAAAGCATTTAAAAATCATGAAAGTGACAGATTAATATGTAGTGATCTTGTTAACTGACATTAAGTGTAGTCTGTGTTTAACATACACATTTTAGAAAGTGAGGAAGAACTGACTGTAGACAAAAGAAGAAAATTCATTTTTATGTGATATACAAACAATGATCTACAAAGGGGAAAACTAATGCATATGATTTTTATAATATAAATATACACTACAAGAAATGGATGTTGCTTTTAAAAATACACTGTCAAATTTAGAATTGAGCTTAAGGCACTGTAGCCAGGAAATAAAATGTCTACAGAATATTTCTTGACTTCTCAAAATAACACCCGAGAGCAAAATCCATAACACACAGCTGCCGTTTTGATACAGATCATGTATTCTTCCCTCAACCAAATTTGCAGAGGTTAGGTTTAGGGAGATGTTTATACCATCCATATAATGTCATGGTAGTTATGGTACTTTTGTCATATCTTTTGGAAACACACTGTGACTTCTCAGTTTGGAGACAAGATAATGGATTGATAGAGAAAACTTTAGCCATAAGTGAGTCTTCTAGGCTTTTTCCTTCATAGCATGCGCAGGTGGAAAGCCACTCTTGACAACTGATATACTATGTAAACTTTTGTGAAAGAAGCTATTGCTATTCAAAGGGAGAATAATGGAACATTTTCCAAAATGTTATTACAAATCACAGCTTTAAGGAATCATAGAATTGCAGAGACCCTCAAGAAATCACGTATTACTGATGATCATTTTATCCTAAAATATGCTGTATTACTGTCAAATATTATACAAATGAAGAGTGAGGCATAATTTTATTAATAGTAGGCTGAAATATTTAACTTTGTGTTACTTTTTGGTTTCACTCTAGGTATATGGAATCAAATTGAGCCAATTCATAGCATTTTGGAATTGTTTGTTTTCCTAAAGACAAATTCTGCAATAATAATACTTTTCATTTCCCATAAGCATCTACCTAGAGAAGATTGTTTAAGTGGTTTTATTTGGGAGGACATAAAGACTACCAACCCTAAGTAATCCTTCTACTAGACTGCCATGGGGCCTTAAATCTCCATCATTAAGTACATTTCTTCTGGTTAAAACAAAGTCTCTTGAAAGCCATGGTTGAAATATTAATATCTTACTTAAGAGTCATAACACATTAAAAAAGCATTCATATGGATTAGTTTTTAAGTCATCTAGAAAAAAAATCAAGGAATTAGATCCAAATTAGCTAAATTTTGACCAGGTAAAGAAAGGGGTACAAAGTAGGATCAAAGATTTACAACTTGGGGCGGCCAGGTAGCACACCGAGTAAGAGCACCGGCTCCAGTGTTGAGAAGACCTGGAGACTGAATCCCAGGCTCAGACACTTAGCACCCACCCAGAAACACCTGGCCATGTGACCTTGAGCAAGTTACTTAACCCCAATTGCTTAGGGGTGGCCAGGTGGCTCAGTGAGTAAGAGCACTGCCTCCAGTGTCTGGATGACCTGGATCAAATCCGGGCTCAGATACTTAGCACCACACCCAGAAATAATAACTGGCAGTGTAACCTTGAGCAAGTTACTTAACCCCAATTGCTTTAAAAAAATATATATATTTACAACTCAATGGAATCTTATTTGAATTCTGCCTCAGATATTTTCTCCTTGTGTGATCTTGGGCATATAACTTGCCCTCTCGAGGCCACATTTTCCTTTAAGGCAAAATGAAGAAGTTGGAATCAATGTTGTTTAAGCCCCCAACAATACTAAATTGATCTTATGATTAATTATCTCATTTATATATTTGAGAAAAATAGTATTGTGGTTTAAGTTTTTAAGTATTTGCCTAAGGGCAAACAGGTAGTAAGCGTCAGAAACAGGATTCAAATCCACATCCTCTTACTCTAAATCCAGTGCTGTTTGACACCAAGTCAAACAGTCAGTCAGTAAATGATTTAAGAACCTACTTGTGGTTAGATACTATGCTAAATGCTGGAGATACAAAAGATGGTAAAAGCCTGTCCTTGTTCTCTAGGAGCTCAGTCTAATGCGGAGATAGGCAAATAGTTCTGTACAAACAATAGGCAAATAGTTCTGTACAAACAAGTTGTATACAAGATAAATTGGAAGTAATCAGCCCAGGGAAGACACTATTATTTCCCTGTTTAGCTCTTTTCTCATCATTATGCAAAATAAAACCAATTCTGTAATTCTTACCCCCTTCATTATAATCCCTATTCCTTGTCCAGAGCACCCATTCTTCCCTCTGGTGGGAATTAGACATCTCCCAAGTCTTCCACCATTTGAGAAGACCAATCAGGGAATTCACCTCATTGCTTTCCAACCTGGTTACTTTCCTGGCCTTGACAATTTCTAGAAACCCATCATTCTACAAGATGAAATTCAACTCTGTAACACGTACCTCCTCAGATAATTTCTCATATTGGCTAAAGAAATTCATCCTACCCCCTCAGCCATGTAACTTCCTCTTCCTCCTCCTACTTTTCTACTTCTTTTTACTTGTATTTCCCCCATCAGATATCGAGATAGCGAGTTCCTTGAGATCACAAACTGTCTTACGACTTTCTTTATATCCCCTTAGCACAGTGTCTGGAACATAATAAGCACTTAATAAAAATTAGACTCTGACTTTAGAAGTAAGGGGCACTTAGAAAGAGTTCCTGGAGAAAATGAGATTATCATCCAAAAGGCCTTGCTACATATAGCCAGGGAATATTATATGGGCACCAGAAGGTAGAAGAAGGAAGGAAAGGCTAAAGGAGGGCACTAAATAATAGCTAAAAAGATGAAGAAGATATGCATATTCTGATTTCAAAATCTGATTCCAAAGGCT
The DNA here is from genome assembly GCF_028583685.1 of Petaurus breviceps papuanus. Lineage (NCBI taxonomy): Eukaryota > Metazoa > Chordata > Mammalia > Diprotodontia > Petauridae > Petaurus > Petaurus breviceps. The sequence goes on along the minus strand of NW_027187278.1, from coordinate 61,167 downwards.
GTCCTTTCAGAAAGGCAAAATCTGGGTCAAATAATGTAACTAGAACTAATCAAATGGCATTTAAAAAAAAAGATAATACTTTTCAATAACAAAAGAATAATTCTTTTGTGTCACAGATTTTAAATGGAATTAGTGAATGTCCTGTGGAGCTTAAAGGTTACATAAGTGTTGATAAAGTGAACCTAACTGATGCAGTACTTCCTTTCCATTTCATACCCATACTGGTTAAGTAGCCAAACATTAAGTTTTTTGGAGCACTTGTTACAATAGTTAGCCCACAACAGCACCAGAACAAAGTTCTTCATTTTTGTAGGGAAAATAATGTATAGCTTTTCTCTGCAGTAATTTTGTTGGAATGCTTTATGTCTTTTATTATTTATTAGTGTGCAGCAATGGCCATGGCTTGATTTCATTTTCAGCTACAGAAGAAAACAGAATGCATTGTGTTATCCTGATACTCGGAACAATAATGTCTGACCCACTTTCAACTTTTAAAAAGGGGGAAAACACACAAGATGACAAGAATGCTCTCTTTGCTATATAAAGAATTTTGCTTCGACTGTAAAAAAAAAAAAGATGTATGTTTTATAACTGAAACAACTGTCTTTGCACCCATCCTGTAAAGGGTAATAAGATAAACTTTTTCTTTGTATCCACCACACCTCCCCCTTTCCAAATGAAATAATATACACTAACTCATTAAATTCCATAAGTTAGTCATAGATAGCTTTTAAAGTTCTTTAATTTTAAAGCCATTTTGAAAATATCATGTTTACTAATGTAGTTCAAGAGAAATAGCTTTAGATGGATTTGAAGTCTGAAGACCTGGGTTTCACATTAAGCTCTACCCCTTACCATCTGTGTAAATGAATTTCCACTAATTTTCTTCTAAATAAGAAGTTCAGACTAGGTGGCCTTGGAAATCCCTTCTACCTCTAAATGAGTCAGTCAACATGATTTGCTGACTCTGATAAACTGCAGGGTACTTACACAAAAAGGCCCTTACACACAGTCACTGCCCTCAAGGTGTTCACAGATTAATGGAGGGGTGAAGTGATAATATGCAAACAGCTTTGTACATATAAGATAAATACCTTGCAAATAAAAGGTAATTTCAGACAATAGAAGAGGTGGATGGGGAAAGGGGAACAGGAAAGGCTTCTTATAGAAGGTAGGATTTGAGCTGACTTGAAGGAATTAGGGAAGACAGGAAGTAGAAAATGAAGAGGGAAATAGTTTCAGGAACTGAAAAGGTACACAGTCTAAAGACGAAGCGCTGTGTGTATATGAGTAAGAAGGCCAATTTCTCTGAATCTTAGAGCAGGTAAAAGGGATTAAAGTGTAAGAAGACTAGAATGGCAAGAAGACACCAGGTGGTGAAGGACCTTAAATGCCAAGCCAAGAATTTTATATTTTATCTTGGAGGTAATAGGGAACCACTGGATTTAAGTAAGAATGTATTTGGAATGGATTGAGGTGTGGGGTTAATCTTAATGTTAGATCACTACAAAGAATGAATTATAGAATTAACTTGTACAACAGTCAACTCTCCTTTATCCATGATAATAAAACCAATAATAATAATAATAATATATACAAATCAGTCTATGGATAATCCAAATACTTTCTCTTAATCTAATTTTAATCCTTAAACCCATGGGGTAGAAAGAATAATGTCCAAGCAGGGCCAGATTTCTAAGTGAATGACTGGATAGGCTTTGAAGCATTTTTAGGGGCTAACAAGCAGGCACAGTGGATAGAATGGCAGAATTATCCAGTTGGATTATCTATACAGTTAGAGTAAACATAAGCAATCCTTTTATCTGCCTAGTGAAAGGGTGGTCCTGCTTCTTCTAGGCTTCTGATGTTTAGAAGGGTTGGCTGAGAGAGGGAGGTAAAAAGAAAGCCCAACCTTTTGGTCTTCATCCTTAGATTGTATCCCTGCAATCAAGGAGCTCATACTCAAGACACAGAAAACTGCGGAACTACGGAAAAGATGGAAATGCCCAGAAGGCCTAACAATTCAACAATTTTGTTAGGATGTCTAGGACCAGGGTTCCTTATGATATTTTTAGAAGGTTAGATAAGAGTGCCAATAGTCTAAATGGCATAGAGAAAAAGTAGATGGTAAGGTTTGGTGTGCCTCCATCTCCTCTGTAAGTAACAGTTTTGGTAACTCCAATCCCATCCAGACCCCATGACCATTCTGCTCTATCCCAGGTTGTTGTGTTTGTCCCTCGTCCTTGAAGAGGATCATGACATTAGGCAGATGATGGCATGACTTGCAATTGACTTTGATTTGAGGGAAGGCTGTGCAAGGTCACCAGCCTCACTTTCTCCTCCATCGCCATCTGGGTCCAGAGGCCAGATATCCATTGGGACAAGTGGATATGTCAAGAGAAAAACAGGAAGAGGAGAACTGTGATTCAAGTCTAGAGCAAGGGAGGCTGAGCCTGAGGCACAGCAGCAGCCTGTGAGGCTAAGCACTGTCTAGTCTCCCAGCACTTCGGCTATTCGGCTAAATCTACAGTCAGTAGCCTAAATGGGACAGCTGGAGGTGCTGAAAAGTGGGTATATGAATTACTGGTGTTCGCCAATTTTCCACTGGAGAGAATAAATATCTAACAATAACAATATTAATAATTTCTGCTCTACTGATAAACAACAAGCATTTTACATTACACTTCAAGATTTATAAAGTTCTTTAAATAAAGCATCTCATTTGATCATTGCATCAATCGAGTAAGGTAATTTCTATTACTAAATGCCATTTTACAAATGAGGAAGCAGAGTCAGTTAAGTGACTTGCCCTGGGTAAGACAGCTAAAAAAATATCTGAGGTAAAATCTGATTTCAGTTCATAGTGCCAACACCATATTATGCCATCTAGCTTCCAGGATACCAAACATATTCAATTCTCTAAAGCTACATTTACAATTTCCGCTTAAGTAGTTTGAATTTTTGCTGGCAAGATAAAACATGATCAATCCTAATTACCTTTCTTTATCAGTATGCTTTTTTATTTTCAAAGAAGAGACTGCAAGAGAGACCCAGTGAATAACTTATAAATACAGAGATAAAAACAGGACACAGGTTCTGACATCAGTCTAAAATGCCAGGCTTTCTCCTGGCTGGTACATTTGATCCAAATAAAAGTGAATCTTATAATTTAGATTTATTAACTTAAAAAAAGAGTTCCAAAGGAAGGTAAAAATAAAGTGATTCAATGGTTTCTGGCATTCTAGTGGGGGGGGGGGATTGTTTCCTTATTAGACATACTCAGAGGATTTCCTTCCTTGGGACTGATATGAGGGCAATAATTGGGAGTAGAAATGGGAATGACTAGGAAAGTCTCACCTATAATCCAGGGACAAGGGACCAAAAGGTTGGGCTTTGTTTTTATCTATCAACCAACTCTTCCAAGAAGCAGAAGGCTACATGAGGTACTCCAGAGAAGACAAGACTGTGGAGGCAAAGGAAGGGGGTCACAGCAATTATTTTCATCTATTTGATGGGATGTTGCATGGGAAAGGGAATATACTTGTTCTGTTTGGTCTCAGAGGGAAGAACTAAAAGCAATGGATGCAAAAAAGGGCAAATTTAGACTTGACATTAGGAAAAACTTTCTAACAACGTATCTATCCAAAACTGAAATGGGCTTCTCTGAGGAGGCTGCTCCTCCTCACTAGGGATTTTCAAGTAAATATAAACACTTGTCACATAGATTGTAGAAGGAATTTTTTGTGGGGTATGGGTTGGATTGATGTTCCTTTTACCTATGAAATTCTTTATTTATGTAATAAAAGAACAAAAGCTTATCCAAAGGATGACCAGGTACTGAATGTTTGGTTTGGATCATTACCATAACAAGTCATGAAACAGTCTAAAAAGGTATAGAATAAAGCTCCAATTAGTATCAGCTGAGATAGAATTCACATGGCTCAAATAAAGAATCTGAAAAGCAGTGTAATAAATCTCATACTGATTCAAAACTATACATCAGTGCAAAAAACTTGATATTTTTCTCCAGAGGAACTGTACAAAGGATGGACAGCTGGTCTCTAATTCAGGAAGACCTAGTTTCCAATTTAAATCCTGACATACAGTAGCTGGGTGACCCTGGACTGGTCACTTGATCTATTAGTACCCAAAGCAAGACTCTACCTTGCAACATTTTTGATTATTTTTACTGGCAGAGGGAATTTCCTTATTATTATTTCCCTATAACAATGAAATAACAGTTTCTCTTCTCCCCACAACAAATGATGAATGAATGAATAAGTTAATGAATAAATGAAATGCCCACATAATGCTATATGGCTATAAAACATAAAATTATCTTTGTGGCATTAAAATCAGAAAACACATAATACAAAGATGCACAGTAGATGTAAATAGGTTATAGAATGATGCCAGTCAAATTTATAAGGAAGTAGTAACAAAGATACAACTGAATGTACCTTTGATGGGAAAGGAAATGGACAGATAGTAGGTATGACAAAAAATAGATATGACAAGCAGCATAATGGAAGCCCAAGATACAAAATTATCAAAAGGAAGCTCTCCACTGGGTATGTGCTCTGAGGACAATAGTAGCAAAGGATAAAATTCATCACTAGCATGTGAGTACTTCAGCAGGATTACCCATCCAAGTGTAATCCAAGATTCCACAAAGTATCACAAGAGAAACAACATATCTTTATGATGGCTAAATGGAATAGGACCTATCAGAATGAAAAAAAAAATACTCCACTTCTATCAATAACCCCTGTCCCCATACAAGGTGATAATATGGCATTGTGATAATATGACTCTCCCCTAATTCTCAGGCGCCATTTCCTAGTAGTTTGGGGAAGTCACTGAATTACAGAAATCAATGGATTTATTTGATCTTACAGGAAGAGGAAATACAGAAACAAACTGGAACCAGAAATTTAAATCAGAGCAATAAACATCAACATATTTATTCTAAAATGAAAGATTAAAAAGAAAAACAATAGGAAAATACATTTGCTCCAATTTAAGATTCTATAGTGTCAGATTTCTGTGTATTGTCTTTCTATAGAGAAAGAATATAGCTGTACTGGGGAAGAGTGGTACCAGACACATCCATCTGGCGTGACAATCAAAGACTGTGTGATATGCAACTCACAAATTGAGGAAGAAATACTGAAAACATTGACATTCTTTACAAATAGTTGCTACCCAGTGAAAGGAAGGGCTGCATGTGCATCTACTTTTTCATCCTGAAAGATAATATCATCACCCAAGAGCTTTACCTTCAAATGCCAAAGACACTGTTAAATAGGTTTACTCCAAATATTTATAAAGCTGTAGTGGGAAAAGGAAGTCTAGAGGCTTTGTGGTTACTAAGAAAAGGAAAGAACACTTAAGGTTTGTGTCTGGTCCAAATAAGTCTTGAAAACTCTATATTGATACTTGATATATCAATAACAGGTATAGAAACTATCAAAAAAGATCCATCACTTTCTTCTGGTTTCTTAAAAGGAAAAAAAAGCTCTTCATAATAAGCAAATGGGATTTATGATAATCTATTTTCATTAAATCTAAGTGATCTTTTCAGTTTTAGCCACACTGTTTAGGGAGCATGTCACCCTTTCACTATTTTCAAGAGAAATCCACAGAATAGCAATACTTATAGGTTTGTTTGGTTTTTTTTAAAACCTTGGACTCAGAAGTTGGCTGTTGCTGTGGCCAGTTACATTATATACTGTTGATGTCCAATTCAAATTCACAAAACAGCAACTTTGCTATCACTTTATGTCTCTGTTTCCCAGTTCCCAGGTTTACGACATTTCATGATTCCTTTCCAGCTCATGAAATCTCTCTTGTGAGCTTTCTCTCTCTCTCTCTCTCTCTTTTTTTTCACTGCAGTCTCCTTCATGGGTTATAGAGCAGGAGTTATGCTAAAATCCTTACTTGAGAACCTGGATTTTAATAGGTAGGTAGTTATAATTCTGAGGAACAAAAAAGAAAATAAAGTTTCATCTGTTCAGAATTATGGAACTCATTTTAGTTTTAAGTAAACTCATCATTTAAGTCCATTATTTGCTTTGCTTCTAAAAAAAGTAACAATAGTACCTTAATATTTGTTTTGTTTAGTCTAGTCATGTTTGTTTTTGTCCATATTTGAAAGGAGTTATTGACAGATGACTTAAAAAATTAACAATTCCCTAAACCATTGAGGAGGCATAAAAAACAGATACCTATTCAATGAATTTTTAGCTTAATATAATTTAGACATTTTATCAATTTATGATGAAACTCAAGGCTGAATACAGAATTTTGAACACCCAAAACAAAGGAGACAAATAACTGAGAGCAACTATGAATTATCATTCCTTTCTTAATAAAAGGATTGAATATTTTAATGTAGGGAAAGAAAGGGAAAAATTGCTAGTATCTAAACACATTATTGTCCATTACACAGATGAACATTAAATTTCACAATTATGGAATCCAAGCTCCCCAAGCAATGTAATTAATTCCACACTGTCTTCCTTCCCACCATTTCTTCAGTATAGTACACACAGCTTCTACATTTCCCATTTTCTTGACCTAGCTGAAGTTTAAGAGAGTTGAGAACAGATAGATTAAGGGACTTTCTCATTGTTAAGTAATCAGGGTATGTTGGAGCCCCCAGTTCTTATTTACATAGAAAATCATCTAAAATTTAGTTTCTAAATCTAGGACTAGATCTTCAATAGATCTGTTATCTGGGATAGTTGCCTTAAAAATATTGGGTGCTCACAACCCATACATACCTTCTCATTCTGTTAATTTTTTCTGCATGTTCCTATAAATCCTCCACACTGGGCCTACCAAAAGGAAGGTTCTTTAGGGTTTTGTTTTGTTTTGTTTTTTGCTTTTGTTTTTGTTTTTTAACACTAAAAGAATGCCAAAGTGGCACTTGGGCAGTCTATGTATTGTCCTTGATCTTGCTACACATCAGCCTATCTCCTTTGATATAATTTTTGCAGAAAGAGAAGTCCCTAGAGACAAATATAAAAAGAATATGGGGGAAATGGAGGAACTTGTCTTCATCCAGTATGATTAGGGCAGTTTGTCTCCACCCCTTATTGCTATTTTTCTATAGTAAAACACATTCTTTAAAATCAAAGAGATGGATTAGAAGTTGGAAAAGGCAAGTAATGGAAGATTAGAGGAACAGCTCTGTTGGGAATAATGTCATGTGCAAACTATTTAAGCAGCAACTCACTGAAAATATCTAAAAACATGAAAGAGTAAAAGCACTTTTTCTTATTAATGAATCAACAAAATCCAGATGTTAATACTCAGTGCATTTTATTTTCTGAGAATATTCATAATTATTTACAGGAAATAAAATTTAGACTGTGAAGTGGAAATTTCAGCTGTTCACTAACATTGGTTAACTTGGCCATTTGAAAAAGATGCCTTGTTACAAAACATAGGAAGACTCTATGAACTGAGTTTATTTCTAACATGTGCAATACATTTTGTGGTGAACTGAAGCCTTTGGGACTTAGAATCTCAAAGTGATCCTTTACACATTCCGTGCTGACACAAGAGTGCGATCTTCCTTGCATGGAAAAGAAAATCATGTACCATATTTTAAAGTTACTCTGAGGATACACTAATTCAAAATACATTTCCCTAAGATATTTCCCTCAGGAACAGATTCCTATTGTAAATACAAAGGTACCATAGAAACTTCTGCAAACAGAAGAAAAATCATCTTTCCAGCAATGATGCCAGTTTTAAATGTGTTGAAAATCCTTTCTGAGCTTTGGGAGGAAGCACCACCAGTTTGACATTTTTCATTTGTCTAACCATGAAGAACAGAAAATGTCACCTGAAATGTGTCAGGCTGATTCACTTAAACAAATGGAAACCACATACCATTGGCATGATCAGAACAACAGCAGGTCCACTTTTTATAATATTGTAACATGAAAACAGATGTAAAAATGTAAGTGATCCAGTTCATACCAGGGGAAGAAATTAAATGCCCTTAAATGTGTTGTTGTTCAGTCATTTCAATCATGTCTAATTCTTCATGATCCCATTTGAGGGTTTTTAGCAGAGATACTTGGGTAGTTTGCCATTTTCTTCTCCAGCTCATTTTAAAGATGAGGAAACTGAGGCAAATAGGGTTAAGTAACTCATCCAGAGTTGCACAGCTAGTAAGTATCTCAGGTCAGTCAGATTTGAACTCTAATCTTCCTGACTCTTCCTGAATCCAGGCCTGGCACTCCATCCACTGCACCATCTACCTGTCCCCTTAAACATGCAGCACTATGTAAATTTTATCTAAGTCTACCATTATACCACTGGAAGTGGTATTCAAACAAAAGGAAAAACAATTCTTTTTTTTAATGGGCTTTTTTTTTTTAGATTGGATTATGTAGGAAGAAAAAAAAATGCCTACATCATTTATTCTGATTTATCCGTCTTGGGAAATTGACCTGCTTGCCTATCTTAAAGAACCTGTGCAAACTGATTGCTTTGACCTCAAAAAAGAAATTAAAAAGGCTAAAAGCAGACTACAAATCAATGACATGTACAATATTTTTCTGTAAGACTCAGCTTGCAATCATGCCCTCAATTATATAAACGTAACATGGGAAAATGTCCAGAGATTTTATTTAACACAGAACTTTCAGGTCTCCAAAGCAAAATTCCCTGCTTACCCACCACCTCTGATGATGTTATATTTCAGGTTAGAGTGTAATTTCCTGGATTATATTACTGAGATATCACTGCTACCTCCTTGGTCCCAGGGTTGCTTTTCTAGGTCCATTTCTGGGAAGCTGCCAGGTTATATGCTAGCGCTCCTGTCATGGAGTTTCCTTCCTTCATGGACCTTGTCTCCTTCTGCAGGAATAAAACTTCAGACTTCTGACTAGATGTATGACACTGCAAAAGTCAACAAACTTTCCTCAGACTCAGTTTCCTCATCTGTAAAATGGGCATAATACACATCTCAAATGTCTATTGCAAAGGATTAAATGAGATAATGTAATTTACAAGCTTAATCTCTATGTACATGTGAGTTGCTATTACTTCAAACCACAAGAAATTCTCTTTATGATTGACAATTATGATCCTAGAAGGGTCTAACCCTAACTCCTGTGGCCTGAGTGAATTGTCTGCCTATTATCCTACAACATAGGTCAAATTTACTTCTGCATATTAAGTACCCCAAGACACATCATTATCAGATATTTTGATAATAATACAAAGGTTAGGCATGGGCACAGAGGAAGAAGTAGAGAAGAGGAAAAGGAGGTAGAGAAAGGAATAAGATTTGCCTTTAAAGTTACTTTTTTGTTGACAGTAAATAAGGCAGTTAGGTAGTACAGTGAGTAGAGTTCTGGATCTCCTGAGTTCAAATCTGGATTAAGACACAAGCAATATGACTCTGGGCAAGTCAGTCTTATTTGCCTCAGTTTCCTCATCAATAAAATGAACTGAAGAAGAAAATAGCAAGCTAGAGAAGGAAATAGCAAACCACTCCAGTGTCTCTGCCAAGAAAACCCTCAATGGGGTTACGAAGAATAGGACAAGACCGAACAACAACATTATGCACTGTCTGTAGGTTTGGTTTTGTTTTGACTTTTTTAGCTCAATATGGGTCTAGAGATCATAAGTCATACAGGTTAGAGATTATTTGTATTCTTACATATGAGGAAACTTATAAATAATGAAATTATATGACTTGTCCAAACTCACATAGGTAGCAAGTGCTAGAATTATCAGAGCTAAATTCAAATGTGGGTGCTCTCACTCCAAATTCAGGACCCATTTTACTGCATCATGATGCCCCACCAATCTTGGAACATCTTAACAACTGAGAGGTGGAAACAACTGATGTTCATCATACCCTTTAATTTTCCTAATATATTATCATAATAAATGCATCAGTGGAAGGCTTTTTACTGGTAGTTCTACCACTGATGAAATCACAGGGGAGGAATGTATATAGAGAGGATAAAGATAGAGATATATTATTTATATGTATATACACTTATTGAAAACAGTAAAATTCAATCTCATATCTAACTGAGGGAGTTTAAGACAGAAACAAAGTGTTAAAGAATAAAACTGACATTCTCAAGAACGACTTGCTGTGCAAACAATATGCCAATTTTTTTTTTTTGGTCTCCTCAAATGGGGGTCCAGTTTAATTTGTGAACTTTTATCCCCTATGATTTTGTGGCAATAGAGCTCATTAACTATTCAGTTTGCATAAATAGGTTATCATCATAACTAGACTCCAACTATTGTATAGAATTATTAGTCAATTACCAATTACTTAGATACAGCTTATTTACTTTTCATTCAACAAATAAATCTTAAATGCCTAGCACGTGGAAAGACTTGTAATAAAAGTATAAGGGAAATTAAAAAAAGTAAGAAATAAAAGAATACATTCCCTCCTAGTGTGTGCATGATTCTAAAGGCTGAATAGGGAGGATGTAACATATACACAGATAAATATAATTTGTGGAGCAAAGGGAAATACTAAATAGGTGAAGGTATCAGGAAAGTCTCTGAGTAGCAGATAGCCCTTAAAATGAACTGAGTTCAAATCCTCCCTCAAATACTTACTAGCTGTGTGACCCAAGGCAAGTTACTTAGCTACTCTCATCCTCAGTTTTTCATCTGTAAAATGGCCTAATAATAATGCCCACCTCATGGGGATGGGGAGGCTCACATGATATAACACATATATTGAGCTTTGCAAGCCTTAAAGAACTAACAAATGCTAATTGTTAATACTGATAACATTGTTAGGCCACATTTGGCCAAGACACAGCATGGAAATATATGAAAATGGAGGAAAGGTAGACAGAAGCCAATTTTTGCAAGTCTTAAACATCAAATGGGAGAGTTTTTATTTTATCCTATAAAAAACAGGTTATGGAAGCAGAGCCAAGACAGTGGAGTAAAGGCAGGGACTGGCCTGAGTTTTCTCCCTAACTCCTCAAATACCTTTAAATAATGACTAAAATTCTTGAGCAGTAGAACCCACAAAAAGACAGAGTAAAACAATTTTCCAGCCCAAGACAACTTAGAAGATTCACAAGAAAGGTCTGTTGTACCAGGATGAGAGAGGAGCACAGTCCAGCACAGGCTAGGCCCCATCAAATGGGAAGCGGGTCTCCAAGTGACTGAATCAGTGGCAGCAATGCCAGTTTCCAGACCTCTCAGTCCAGAGATGGTAAGGGGATCAAACAAACAGTGGGTCAGAAGGAGACTTACAAGGGTCCCTTTGCTGGAAGCAGGGGCAGGACCCTGTTGCATTGCCTATACTTGGATCTGTGTCGCAGTCCTGGGTCTTTGCACACTTAAGGAGGGAAGCACAAAGCACATGTTGAACCTCACTCTCACTGGAACTGACTCAAAGAGGGAATAATATACACATTCAGCTACATACAGAAATCTATCTTACCATATATGAAAGTAGAAAGGGAAGAAGATTAGAGAAGGGAAGGGGGACTGATAGAAGTCAGTAAACGTAAAAGGGGAAGGTAAAAAGAGCAAAACATTTTTGAGAATGACAGTGTAAAAGGAGAGAGAGAGAGAGAGAGAGAGAGAGAGAGAGAGAGAGAGAGAGAGAGAGAGAGAGAGAGAGAGAGAGAGAGAGAGAGAGAGAACAATAAACGGGGAAAATAGGATGGAGGGAAATAGGTGGTAATCATTACTGTGGGAAGAAAAATTTTACAGTGAGTTTCTCTGATAAAGACTTCATTTCTCAAACATATAAAAACTGAGTCAAATTTATGAAATAAGAGCCATTTCTCAATTGATAAATGGTCAAAGGATATGAACATGCAGTTTGCAAAGTTCTCTGTAGTAATATAAAAAACTGCTCTAAATCACTTTTGATGAAAGAAATGCAAATTAAAATAACTCTGAGCTACTATTTCACCTCTAGTTTGGCTAATATGATAGAGTAGGAAAATGACAAATGTTGGAGGGAATGTGGGAAAATTAAAACACTAATGTTCTATTGGTGAAGTTGCATACTGATTCCACCATTCTAGAGAGCAATTTGGAACTATGCTTTAAGGGCTATAAACCATGCATACCCTTTGACAAAGTAATACTACTACTAGGTCTGTATCCCAAAGAGATTAAAAAAAAAGGAAAAGGACTATATGTAAAAAAAAAAAATTTAAGCATCTCTTTAATTGTGTCAAAGAACTTGAAATTGAGGGGATATTCACCAAATGGGGAGGAACAAGTTGTTGTATATGATTGTGATGGAATATTACTGTGCTTTAAGAAATAATGAGCAGGATGGTTACAGAAAAACCTAGAAAGACTTACATTAACTGATGCAAAGTGAAATGAGAACAACAGAACAGCATTATAGCAGAACAGAACAACATTATATACAGTAACAGCAACATTATATGATGATCTACTTAGCTTTTATAACTTATATTTTATTAAATTATATTATAATTAATATTATAACAGCTATTTTCGGCAATACAATGATGCAAGAACAATTCTGTAGGACTTGTGATGAAAGCTGTTGTCCATTTCCAGAAAAAGAACTGGTAGAGCCTGGATGCAGATAAATGATGGATTTTCTTTTCTTTTTTTATTTTTCTGGAGTTTTTTTTTTTGTCTGTGTTTTCTTTCACAGAATGAGTTACATGGAAATGTGTTTTGTAAGACTATACATGTCTAGGGGCGGCCAGGTGGTACAATGAGTAAGAATGCCAGCCCCAGAGTCAGTAGACTTGGGATCGGTTCCAGCCTCAGATACTTGTCACCCACACAAAAAAATAACTGGCCATGTAACCTTGAGCTAGTTACTTAATGCGATTGCTTTAAAAAAAAAGACTATACATGTCTGATCCATGTTAAATTGTTTCCCTTCTCAATGAGGGGGGTAAAGGAGGGGAAGAAAAGTTGGAACTCAAAATTTTGGGGAAAAAAGAATGTTAAAATTGTTTTTACATGTTATTGGGAAAAAATAAAATATTAAATAAGATTTTTTTAAAAAGTAAATAGGGTATCAACTGAAGATATGGGAGGGAATTGACATGATCAGATCTGTATTTTATTATTACTAATTTAGAAGTGGTGTAAAGATGGATTAGAATGATGAGAGACTAGAAGCAGGAAAACTTGAAACAGGATGCTATTATACTAGTCCAAAGAAAAGGTTAAAAAGATGGCAAAAAAGTGGTGGTTTAAATTAAAAAGAAGAAGACTCAAGTAAGAAACAGTGCAGGTCAAATCCATAAGACTTGCCAAGTATTTAGATATTGGGAGATGGGGAGATGGCAAAGTGATGAACAAAACTAATTATGAATTTGGGTAACTGGAATGATGGTGCCACTCTTGAGAAAATAGGTACACTCAGAGCTAAAGTATGTTTACAAGGCAAAATAATAATGAGTTTTGCCTTGGACATTTTGATTTCTAAATATTGATGGGACTCCCTGAGGCAGATATTTCCAGTAGGTAATTGACAATGTGCAAATGAAGTTCAGGATGGAGTTCATGAGGAGCTTGGACAGGATGTTTTCTCAAGTCTATTCCAGTCTTAAATCCTATGAGTATTTTAATGGATTTTGTATGTTTTACTAAGCAGAGACATTCCAAATCCAGGCATGACTCTTGGATTGCCCAGTGTTTAATACTGTTCTCAGGTTTTTGGCTTTTTAATCAGTTTAAATAATGAGGATCATATTGTAGTTGGGGAGATGGAGTAATGGGAAGGTAAGTGATAATAGCACTTGCTTAATCTGCTTCCCTGGTTAACACTTCCTCTATATGACCTACTGAATGAAACAAAATTTGATTTCATTGAAAAACTTATATAGGCCATCTTTTCTGAGTCTATTACTAGAACTGGTCTAGCAATATATATATGAGTATAATCTATATAATATATATAATAGAACTGGTCTATCAATAATTTTAATTATCAAACTTTTCTCTCCTCAAAATCTTGCAGAAATGAATAATGTAACAAAACTAGAAGTTAATAAAGCATTTGATCAAAAATAAATAAATAAAAAGCATGGGAACAAGCAAAAAAAAATTTTTTTCTCTCCTCTCAGGTTATTCTAAAGGAGAAAAAGGGAAAAAAGATCAATTTTGGTTGAGTTCCTAAGAATTCATTAACTAAGCAATGTTAATAATTTCTGTGAGAAATTAGATTATAATAATCATTGAAAGTAATCAGATGTTACTGGGGAGGGATTTTTTTCCCCTTTTGTTCTAAAGCAAGCTAGTGTATATTAGTTTATTCTACAGTCAGAGAGAGTAATTTCACACTCCACCAAAGCAGTAACTGCAGTGAAAATGTGAAATGAGCAATAAAACAATGACATGTGGCTAAAAAGCACAAGAATAATTAAACAAACAACCACAACCCACCTAGATTTTTATCTGTTTCTTCTACTAGCCTGGCAGTGAAATCAATTAATATGAATTGAAATGTGGTTTTTTTCTCCTGTAAATGATGAAAGGAAAATAGTGAATAATTCCAAGACATGTTCCATGAGCCCTGTCATTTGTGTACCTGATGAATGTAAAAAAAAAAAAAAAGCTTTTCCACCCTTTCCAGAAAAAAAAACCCTTTTTATAAAATTATATTGTTTCAAAATTAAAATAATGAAACATGATCACAATAATAACTCACATTTCTGTAGCATTTTAAGATTTACAATAATTTTTCTCATCATAACTCCATGAAAAGGTAATATTAAATATTTATATCCCCATTTAACAGAAAGTGAGGCTTTAGATAAGTAAGGATATACAACTAGTAGGTGACAAAGCTGGGTTTTGAAACCAGATTTTCTTGTCTCCAAGATCAATGTTCTTTCTACTATATCATAGGGTTTCTTATATAACTAAAGAAAACTCATGGAAGTCCAATGAGATAAGCCAATAACATTTAATAGGTAATTTGGAAGAATCATTAGCAATCTATGACAACTCCTTTATGTGTGACCATGGGACATACCTTTACAAATCACCCTCCTAGACCTAGGCCCAAGACATTGGGGATATAAGAAGAAGAAAAAGCACACAAAATATAGTGTAACCAAAGGTAACCATATTGCTTAGATGAAAAGTGAATACTTTTGCCTTTTGAAAAGCATATTACACAAAGATTTTCACATCCTACCTCTGCAGAGACTATATTGTGGTGAGAAAAATTTGCAACCTTTGGATACTCTATCTTGCTCAAAACTTCTTTTAATCTCTAATCAACACCGCCAAGGCTCCTCAAGACTAGGGTTGTATTTTTTTAATGTAATGACTAATAACCAACCTTAAACTACACAATTTTAGACATTATGCATATGTCAGAAGGTCTAAATTACTTTAAGCTCAACTCTACAATTCATATTTGCTAGCATCTTGAAAATATACATGTACTACAAACCAAAGTGCTAAAGTAAAACACTGTGAACTGGCATCACACCGTCTTCCCAAAAAAAGAAAAATTCTAGGGCTATATCCCAAAGAGATCATAAAAATGGGAAAAGGACCTACATATACAAAAATATTTATAGCAGCTTTTTGTGGTGGCTAAGAATTGGAAATTGAGGGGATGCCTATCACTTGGGAATGGCTCAACAAGTGGTGGTATAGGAATGTAACAGAATACTATTGTGCTATAAGAAATAATGAGTAGGCAGACTTCAGAAAAATCTGGGAAGACTTCATATGAACTGATGACGAATGAAATGAGCAGAAACAAGAGAACACTATACACAGTAACAGCCACATTGTGAGATGACTGACTTTGATAGACTTAGCTCTTCTCAGCAATGCAAGGATCTAAGACAACTCCGGTGCTATCCAGATCCAGAGAAAGAACTATGGAGTCTGAATTCAGATTGAAGCATACTATTTGCTCTCTCTTTTTTGTTTTGTTTTGGGTTTTTTCCTTTCTTGTGGTTTCTCCTATTCATTCTAATTCTTCTTTACAACATGACTAATGTGAAAATATGTTTAATAAGAATATATATGTAGAGCCTTTATCAGATTGCATGATGTCTTGGGGAGGGGGAGAGGAGGAATGTAGAGAAAATTTAAAGCTCAAAAACTTATGGAAGTGAATGTTGAAAATTAAAATCAAATAAATTAATTTAAAGGAAAAAAAAAGAAAGACTTAGGTGGTAGTACTCAGGTACTGTTCATTAGTGGCAATTACCAATTTACTTGAGGTGGGGTAGGGGAGCTCATAGACAGAAATGCCAAATGATAAGAGTGGTAAGAAGACACTAGAAGCAATAATTAAGTAAAAAGAAGAGCCATGAATTCTCAGTATCTTCTGGTGAAAGTCTGAGTTGGAGGGAAAATAATGACTTAAGTGTAAATCCTACATCAATAATTAATAATATTAACATTTTTCACAGCCCATATGAGCTATCACAATTTTTAACATTTATGTCATACCTGTATAAAAATATATCTAAATGGCACTGTGTATGCTAGAATTGCACATTTATTATAATGTAGCAAAAGCTTCTGGTTGAACATAAATAGCCACTTTTCTTTGGCTGTCTTTGAACAGCAAGGTGGCAAACATTTTTAAATGATGTCATTTAAGATAAATTAAACTGAAATTCAATATCATTTAAAATTAAGCTTTTATAAAAAGTGATTATCTCTGGGTTTCATCCATGGAAGGAAATATCATTTTGCTGGTGAGATATTTGATATTTCTTTAAATGAAAATTGGAAATTAATTCAATGGAATTATATTTATAGTAAGTTTTAAGCACATATGGTTTATCATTATCCCTAACTGCATAAATTAAAGAATTTACAGAATTTTCTAACACAGGTTGTATGTCTAATGTGCTATCTTCTTTCTTAGGATCCTACCTCTTCCATAATAAAGAAGAAAGTTTTTGTTTTTATAGATTCCACTGAGTAAGGAAAACATCAATAAATAATGAACAAACATACTAATGAATGCAGCAATAAAGAGATACAGACATCCAGGAGATCAATATGGGCCCTACATTAGTGTTTGCCTTTCAGAGGTGTTTTAACTTAAAGGAAAACAAAATCCTAGAGTTTGGTTCTGTAATTGTCTATCCCTCAAAAATCTGTTGACTTAGATTTTCATGGGAGTGACCATGTAAACAAATGCTTAGAATATCCAAGGCACTTTCTTCAGAAACTTATAAAACAAGATAACTATCTCAATTCTGCCCAAATAGGAAAGTGCTTTAATTTGCAGGTAGGCTGAATGAGGAGTCTGGAGGAAGTAGATAGAATTATGCTGGCTCCAAAAAGACAAAGGAGGAGACCACAACTTTAAGTCTTTATTCAAAATTCTAAGAACTCTAATTTCTTTTTGAGAAAGCACTTTTGGTTTAGGACATTCATAAAGCTAAAAGCTAAGTCTTCTCTTAAAATGCAGAGAATGGAGAGTTCTGTGGTTAAAAGAAAAAAAAAAACAGCAACCAGCAGTGAGTAGAGTAATATTGATTGCTGGGGACCTGCCCGATCAGTGAAATTACTTTGGAATCTTTCTCAACTACAAATATATCTTCTCCTATCACTTTCTTGCCTGAATAGTTCTATGATAGCAGGAAAAGGTGAAAATGTAGGCTTTTCCTTTGGAAAAGACAGGTTTCATAACCATCTAACAACTACTCTTTATTTAGTTCCTCCATCACTTTAAAATATTTACCCAAGAAAGCCTTTACAAGGAAGCAAGCATTTCAGCCCTGATTGTCCTCCCTTTAGCTCAGGGCTCTTTTTATGAAAATTTAGAAATTTCCAACTTAGAATCATCCAAAGTTTTGAATGTAGTTTCTAGGCTCCTCTTTAATTACGTGTATAGAGAAGGCTTACAAAAACCTACATATCACTGACACAACAAAATAGGGAAACTTTTCAACTTTCCCAAGATTGATTAATATCATTAAGGATCATTTTAACACCTGTCATTAATTCCACACAGGTGATAGTTATAAGTACCCAAAATTTTTCCCATTAAAAAAATGAAGAAAGGTATTCCACTCAATGTTAGTCACACTTAACAAAAATAGGAAATGAAAATGGGAACTTGAAAGAACACCTGCCAGAAAAGGTGCATCCTTTTTTAAGTATCATAACACTAACATACTATCCTCAAATTAAAAAAAAAAAACTTTGGGACAGAAAACTAAATTGAAAACATTTGCTATCTCACAAATTAGAACTTGTGTCCAATAAAACCATTTTGAGAGTGAGGCCTTGTTACTAAGATTAAGTGACCACATTTACATGTCTAGCTTCCTCCTGTCTTTATTTACTTTAGAATGTGGCTGCATATTAGGTTACATATTAATTTTCAGGTCCCCTGGTTCTGAAAGCAAAGGCATTCTCTCCAGTGTCTTTTAAAGTACCTGTAAAGAGGATTCAATAAATGATAAGATTAAAAAACCCAGAAAATGATACTTCAGTTTTCCTCTTCTATAATGAGGACATTATGGTGATGAAGGATATAGAAGAACTGGATAAGCATAAAATGGAGCTTGAAGCCATGTTACATTTGTTTTAGATCACAGGTTTTCAAATTTTTAAAGTCTGAGAATCCTTTTTTTTTTTTTAAAGAATAATATCACCTTGATTAAGCTATAAAATTTTAATGATACCTTTAAGCAAACAGTGATAAAGCAAATTTCTACCAGTAGGTAACCAATGATCCATGGTAACTGGGGGAGGGAATGCATCTGGAGGAGGAGGAAGGAAGGAAATGATGATAACAATAAGCAGTTATTAAGGTATTGACTTTGAAAATTAAGGTTATAATTAAATATCCTTCTTTCCTTGTCATGTTATTGACTGTTTAGGTCATAAAATACATGTAATGAATTCTCTGTCTAGAGGGAGCAATTCAGTCCCAACTATGATTATCATTAGCCAGGATCTGTGACCTCATGGGTATGGGAATTCCATCCACCAAAGGCAGATCACAACCTTCTTGACGAGGTATCTGAAGCTTGGAGATATTGAAATTTCATCCTAGACATACATCAAGCTAAGTATAAGAAGCCGGATTGTGTACCCAAGTATTCCCAACTCCATGTCCAATACTCTTTTTGACCTTGAATGTTCTTAAAAACAATTCCACTAGTACAAAGTATGGATGACAACATTTGGAGATAAGAAACAAAAGGAACCTGGATTTAATAACAATATCCTAGCTAATTTAAAATTTAAAGCAAAAACAAGTTATACTAGTTAGTTATACTAGAAATTCCAAAGCTAAGTAAAGAATGAAACTTGGACTTAGAAACAAAACTAAACCAAATTAAACTAAACAAAACAAAACGAAAGACTGGGTTTGAATTTGAGCTCACTAATCTCTACTCTACCTTCTACTTTTATGACCTTGGCAAGTCTTTTCACTAAGCCTCAGTTTTCTCATCTATAAAATGAGCTGGTAGAATACACATGCATTCTGAGGCAGCAAGTGCATAAATTCTATGGGTCTTTAACTTGCATGCTTCTATAGAACTCCAGGATTCTGTGGAACCTATGTTGACAAATATGGATTTAATTCTTCTGGGATTAAGTAATTTCTGAACAGAAATAATCTTTTACTATGGTATTTCATTTTTCATGG
Source organism: Petaurus breviceps papuanus (assembly GCF_028583685.1). Lineage (NCBI taxonomy): Eukaryota > Metazoa > Chordata > Mammalia > Diprotodontia > Petauridae > Petaurus > Petaurus breviceps. Next base: position 41,546 of record NW_027187278.1, on the reverse strand, counting down.
GGGTCCTTTTTTATCACTCTAGGACAAATTCCCAACTCCCACTCACTGGCAAGTCATGTCCTGAGGGGATGACTGACCACTTTTCCCTTAGGGGTTCTATAGGAGTCATCATGTTGGACTCACTGGACACCATTAACTGCACCTCCCCCACTTCCTTCATGACCTATAGTAGAGGCACAAGGGTTTCAAATAGAGGCACACCTGAATTCTCAATGCTTTTCCTGTTCAAACTCCTTCTCTGATAGATAGACAGACAGACAGACAGACGGACGGACAGGCAGACAGACAGACAGACAGACAGACAGACAGACAGACAGATAGATAGATAGATAGATAGATAGACAGATAGATAGATAGATTTATACCCTGAAGTGAGTCTAATTCTTTCAATCGATAACAATACAATTGTGTGAGTAGGTGTTTTGTGTATATTGTAAAATTAATCCAATGTCGCAAAAGCACTTCTTCCCAAATTGATTAAGGACTTGTTTACACCAAGTTTATGTTTTTAACTGAATTACTTAACAGGCTGATTGCCTGGACCTTAAATTCATGTGCCCCCATCCTATAACTTTTTTTTAATCATTTTATTATATATTCTTTGTTATCCCTCCCTGAGGACTCTCTTCTTGCACATTGGCACTTTTGCACTGTTTTCTGGATTTTTACAGACTTCTTACTTCAGTCTTATAAGTAGGCATCATGATGATCACATATTGTTGATGTTGACATAGTGTTTCTGATTGCATGGGATAGTAAATTCAGAACTATAAGGAAACTGAGATGTCCTCTTGTCCATCATCCCCTGTTATATATAGATGGGGAAAGTGAGGCCCTGACTTCTGTCTAAGGTCACAAAGGCAGTAAGTATCCTAGTCAATGTTCAAACCCTGTCCTCTGACTCCAAATCCAGTGTTCTTTCCACTGAGCAATGTAGTATATTTAAATATTTCTTACTGATACATGTTTGTAGTAAATTTATCTTAAATCAATGACTCTTTTGCCTAAGTAGATTGACCCGCTTCTCTCTTCTCTCTAAATATGTTGTCAGGAATTAGGTCCTCTAGCCACTTTTGGAACTTGTTTTTCATCCTAGAAATTCAGAGCTAGAAGGGACCTCAAAGGTCATCTAATACAACCTGCACATTTTGCAGATGTGTAAATTGAGTCCCATTTTAATTAAAAGCTACAGTCATATCAACAGATAATAGTGAAATTAGAATAAGACCTCATTTTTTCTGATTCCTGTATTCTTCTCACTATACCAAAATTGAGATAATCTGATGCACAAAAAAAGAAAAACACCTTTTGGTCTAAAGATAGAATCTTCTCTCTAGAGGCACAAAAAAATAGAGCCAAATTTTTTTCTATGAGTTCCCCTTTAAAAGTAATTTATTTAGAAAAAAAAATAGTTTTCCTCAGGGTGGCAATACCAATTCCATATTTAGATGATCAGTTCAATTTTTTTTAGGATGTTAGTACATTTTATGGCATTCTGATATTATCCAACATGAGGAAGATTTCTTAAACGAAAGTAGATTTCAATTAGGCTTTGCACCACAAATATATAATTCATGAGTTACAGCAATTCAACAATCTGGCACAATGTTTCCCAGACCCGCTATGTTGGGGAGCTATAAAATATCAACCCCTTGTACCCTCAGCAGCCTCAGTCTTGGATCTCAGAATGTAAGAGCCAGGAGAAGAAAGAAGAAAGGAGCTAGCTGTGTATAGGCAGAGCAAGGCAAAAAGAAAAATAAGAGGCTAATGATTAAGTCTTCAAGAAGCTGGATGCTCTCTTGTCTCATGTTACAGTGCAGATCTCTTTCTAGTATGAGTTGAACTAAATGGTCACTGAGCTCCCTTACAACTGTGAAATTATATTCTGTGAAATGTACAGGTTTTTAGAAGAGCCTTGGATATAAATGTTTTGTAGAATTGTAGAAATTTGCAGCAGCCTGGTGCTGTGTTGTCCAATCACAGTCTAATGAGTAATATTTGATATTTTGGGGACATGTCTAGGGAGGCCTTTTATTATGTATTAAGACAGTGTTGTCCTGAATACTGTATTTAATTACATAAATACCTCCTTTTTCCCATAAAAAACATGGTGTCCCCAAAGTCTTAGAGTCATTTTAAGTTTACTAAAGATTACTAAAGCTTAAAACTTCACTAAGACTTTAGGGATACCCTGTATTTTACTGTTAAAATGTTGGAGTGGGCAGTAGATAAATAGATCTACATTCATGCACCTCTGGAACCCAGAACAGGCATAATTTCCACCCTATTTCCAGCCTCCTGACCCAGCACACTGAAATAGCCAGCAGCATCATGGTCCTCTTGCTTAACGGAGTCTAATAATCACTTAAGGGCTGAAAGACTATATAACTGCTATGGGATATATAACTGTAACAATTTGTACATCTAGTAATGGATCCAGATATATCAGAGACAGCTAAAGTTCTCAGAATTTATTTCCATTGCTATAGAAATGATTAAAAATAATTCCTGCCAGGTAGAATCAAGAACATAATGGAACATCCCTCTCTCCACACATGCATTGCTTTCTCCTTGTTTCCCAGTCTTTACATTAATCTGAGCTAAAAGCAACACAGAGAAAGACAGGAAAATCATTTCAAATGTATCATTGGCATAAATTCAGCCTGTATCAGTAAAGTCAGCAGAACAGTGTCTTTCCATGGCAGCTCACTAAAGTCACTAAGGTTGGAAAAGCTCCATTGGGCACACAAAAAAAATACTCAGGAGAAGCAATGAATTCTTCTAGATGTTATGAATGCCTAAATTTTGCCAGAATGCAAGAGAAAAGAAATCAATATTAACAACAAAATCCACAAATATTTCTACCTTAAAGTTTTTGGATACAAGTTATTTAGTTTTCAGATGTCTAAGTCTGCTTCTGATGATAACAGCAAGAATTATATCAAAGTAGAAAAGATCATCCCCTTCAAATGACACCATCTCTTCCCTCAAGAAGTTTACATACTACTGTTAATGGAGAATGCATTTAAGTTGAAGAATTGAGCTGAAACTCAAGTGAATATAGGCCTGCTTCACTTGTTTGTCTATAATTTTAAGGCTAAGATAGGAACTGCACCTGTGGGATTTTATGGGACTTTTTTTAGGTGAAGACACTCTCTTTACCAACGAAAGTTGGCACCTTCTTTCTACCTTATATGCCTAGATCATTACCCTACATATAACAATGAGAGGTTAAATTATTTGCTTAGGGTCAAATTATTTGCTTAGTAGTTGTTGAAGGCCGAATTTGAACACAGGTCTTCCTACCTTTGAAGCTGGCTCCCTAATACCTTCTGTCTTTCAATTAGTAAGGGCAGTACTAGTAATGTCTTTCACTGGTGCACAGCTTTAAATTTTGCAAAGGCATTCATTCTCTCTCTAGGTGTTTTCTGAGATTTTGAGTTGTAATGTATGTGAGCTATTAACAGTGCTCTGATTGCCCACAATATTCATAGCAAGGCAGGTAATTGGAATGAAAGATGGAGTTAATGGAGGTGGAAATGCCACTGAGCACAAAGGGACAACTGTAATGATTCTAAGCTACAAGGGAGAACTGATTGTGTAGCATTTCCCCTGATTTCTTAACTTTTATGCCTCGTCTAAAAGTGACAAAACGCAGGCCCCTGCAAATGCCTCTTCTCCTTTGGTACTCTGCACCGAACAACCATAGCTCGGTTTTATAAGAACAGCATGGCATCACAGAGAGAAGAATTCAGATTCTAGAAAATCCACATTCAAGTTGAGCCTTTTGACAAATACCAGGCCAAGTGGGTGGTACAGAGCATGGAGTACTGGACCTGGAGTCTGGAAGAGCTGAGTTCAAATCCAGCCTCAGACACTTACTAGCTGTGTGACGCTGGACAAGTCACTTAACCCTGCTTGCCTCACTTTCCTCATCTGTAAACATGAGCTGGAAAAGGACATGGTAAACCAACTCCAATATTTTGCCAAGAAAAACCCAAATGGGGTCACAAAGAATCAGACACCATTGAAACAAAGACTCAACAACAACATGATGCTCTCAACATGTCACTAAGCTTCTCTCAGTGCCCCAGACACCTCACTAACACTAAGTCACAGCTGGTGATCTACATTAGAAGGAGTTCCCTGAAAAACTCTATGAGGCTGGTAGTGCAAACACTATTATTCTCATTTTATAAATGAGGAAAATGAGGCTGAGAAGTTAAATGACTTCTTCATGCTCACTTATACAACTGTAAGAACAAAGGTTGGGATCTAGCTGTATTGATTCCAAGAGATGATCCAATTCAATTCAAATAAATGGATTGTGTCACATTTTCTAAAATTTTCGACGTATCAATCAGTTATGCTGTCTTTTTTTTTTCTCCTTCCAAAAAATGCCATTTGTCATACGACATGGCTTTCTGGGATCAGGGGAAGGAAAATTACATAAGATTCTATGATGATGTAACAAACAGAAAATATAAATGATAATAACTTATTTTTTAAAAGTACTATGTCTGCTATGTTCAAGGCACTGTACTTGGTACTAGTTATTCAAAGACAAAAACCCAAATGGTTCCTGCCTTCAAGAAGGGAATTCAAGATGAAGAGACATAAGTAAATACAAAGTCTATCCATCAAAATATGAAGTAATTTCAAATGGGAGAGAATATTTGCAACTGAAGGAATTAGGAAAAGCATTAGGTAGATGATAGGTTAATTGTGGGGTACAAATGGGGAAAAGTCATAAAATACAGTAATAAGCGAAAAGCCATAAAAACTTAAACTCTATGAAAGATGTAAGCCCAAGCATGGGGGCCCTGTTTAGAATCATAACTTAGATACTGAATTATATTTTAGACACTAAGTCATAAGTTAAGATAGTATGACTTATGAAAACCATAACAAGAATATTGTTACCCATATATGACTGGTACATGAACCATACACAAATTTATGTTTGGGCATAACAGTGGCTTAACTCCCAAGCTTATTACTAAACAGAAAACCAAAAATATCTACCTCTCAGTAATTATACACTCTCTCACCCTTCCTCCTTTTGCCTGTTTTCTTATGATTACCACAGGGATTTGGGGGGTTCTTGGAGGAGAACCACTGAACTATCTGGCTGCAGCCCCAGACCGAAGATTGTCCCTGTTTTGCAAGTATTCATAACAAATGATTAATCATACTACCTGTAATACTACTTATAATCAATCTGGAGATACTTGGCCTCTTCCTTTGGCATTATAAAAACATCCCAAGGTTATGGGGGAGGTACAGGGTTGCCTAGTGGGGGAATTCTGGACCTTACAGTAATCTTGACAAATAGCCCAGAATTCTATGAGAAGGAAGTGAGGAGGGATTGAATTGTATTCATAGGGGACTTCTTGTGCAAAGGCATAAAGGTGGGAGCTGGAATGTTCTACAGTTAATAGGCCAGTATGAATGGAAGGGGGATTAATAGAAAATAAAAATGGCAAGCAGGGGAGCCAAATTATGGAATTATTATTAAATAAAAAATTGAGGATTTTGCATTTCCAGGAGGTCATTGAAGATTTTTAAGTAGAGGATATGTTCAGCCATTTTAACCTCTGCTACATTAGGATTATCAATTTGGCAGCTGTGGGGAAAATAGACTGGGGAGGGAATAGAAAGGAAGCAATATAACATACTCCATTGGAAAAAAAACTCTCTTGATAGTATGTCTTCATCCATTTCACACAGAATGACTTTTTCAAAATAGATTTTTAGTGCTTAATATTTTCCTCCAATTTACTTAAATATAATTTTAATCTTTTGCTAGAATTCATAATCCAAACTATTTCCTTAATGTAATTTGATCATTTCAACACAACAGACTAATTTTTGTGTCACCAAAATGGAAATTAAATAAAATAAACTTTATTCAAATTATCAAAAAACACACTATAAAGAAGGCAGTATGAAAGGAAAAAGACTATTATTAGAAAAGGGAAATAGTAAACTATTTTTACTTATGTTGAGTAAGGTCCATAGATAAGAAAATTAAAATGATTAGATACTGATTAAAGTATTTTTTTAAATCCTTCAAAAGTATTTTGTTTCTTAGAAATAGCATGCATACAACTACTTTGAAAAAGATTCTTGAATCAATAGACCAAAAAGATGAATAAATATAAAAAATGAGGAGGGACGAAAATATCAGCTGTTTTGAAAATAATTTGCTTCAAATGTCACATAAATGTATATGTATGTGCATATATATATTCATAGATCTATATGTAGATACGCATGTGTGTGTTGTTATTGTTTATATGTTATTGTTTCTGTGCTGTCTAGCTTTTCGTGATCCCCTTTTAGGGGGTTTTCTTGGCAAAGATACTAGAGTGGTTTGCCATTTCTTCTCCAGCTCATTTTTACAGATAAGGAACTGAGGCAAACATGGTTAAGTGATTTGCACAGGGTTACACAGCTAGTAAGTGTCTGAGGCCAGATTTGAACCCAGAAGTACTTTAACATTTTGTTTCCAGCAGAGTATGTAGTCTGCCAAATAAAAGATGTCAATGAAGCTGAAACTGTATCTGTTTCCCCAGGTAATCTGCTTCCCTGGGTTTCAATGGTATTTTGCCATGTCTTTTCCTCCTCACTCTTGATTTTACCTTCCTCCGTTCTTCTGTCCCCTTTACCTGCCTTTTCTACTCCCTCTTTTTTGTTCTGTCTTCCTCTCTTAGCCTGAACCCTCTCTTTTACTTCTCCCCAGCACATATCTGTGGCCTGGTTGCTACTCCCTAACTTCCTCCAAGTAATGTAAAGCAATTTATGAGAAATCAAACTGCTATTAGAAATTTGTTGACTATCTTCACACCTAAGGAGTTAGAGAAATCACAGAATTGCACAATTTAAGAACAACAATCTCATTGGTCCCACCCCTGCACGGAAATGCCATTTAAAAAAAAAAAAACTTTACTGAATTTATGAGTTTGAGTGATAAAATACATGTTCTTTTTATCTGTTCCCCAGCAGAAATTCCCTTCTAAAAGGAAAATAGGATCCAAGCCTTCTTCCCAGTTTTTCTGAAAAACTACATGGATACATGACTACTTCTGGTAATCACCTTGATCCTTACATCCCTCACCATTTTAGATTTAGGCATAAGTAACCTATAATAAGACCTAAAGAACCAATACTTTTTTTTCAGTTTATGGGATTTTTTTGAAACTTAAATACAAAGAAGAAAAAAGCATGTCAGGTGCATAGCAGAACATAAGAGAGGATTCAAAATATATAACAATAAATTTTCATTTCAAGAAAGCCTGTATGATAAATAATACATTTTGTGTTGATAACTGTACATCTTTTCTTTGATTCCTTGTAAGTTTTCTTTTTTTGTAAGTTTTAAATTTTTTAAGGTGTAAATGTTCACATTCCAAATCTAAACTGGCACTGGAGGTGAGAGTTGGCTCCAGCACAATCCTGAATATAAGCCTTTCTCAAGTGTTAAGGATTAAACAGTCTCTGCACACTCACCATGTCTAGGTCACAACTCCTCAGCAATATTTTAGGCTTTCAACCTAGAAAGACCAACCATACTAAATTTATAGAAATCATCTTTAGAGGAGAACACTTTTAAGAAGCTTCAAATGTTTAAGTTCCATCATTTGGGGCTTAGTCAGTGGAAATAATACAGACATGTTTAAGAGGTAAAAATAATATAATTAAATGGTGATAAAAATATTTCTCTAATATCAGCTGTCTCAAAAGTGATAAGTGCTGTTGAATAAGAGAGGCCTAATAATCCATCATAAACGAATTATTTCTGGAAAGCATATGATTAAGTTGCCACAGGAGTTATAATCAATGTCTGGATGTAATATTCACAAAGAGTTTTGGTGCCTCAAACACTATAATGAGAAAAGGCGCCAAAAGAAATATAACTTGTCACCAAAGTGTTCACTAAAGGTAGTAAACCAAATGGAATGAGTGAATATAAATAATGGCTTTAGAGCAGTGATCTTCAACCTTACCTAAAGCAAACGCCTCTCTGTTTTATTTCTCAAAAACTTTATGATCCTGGAATAGAAGTAAAAGAAACATTAGTGGAGCCAGTAGCTCTTAAGTACATGGGTGCATGGGTGATGAGAGGACAGAAGACCTTCCCTAGTTGATCCTATTATGACTAGAAAGGGTTTTGAGGCCATTCAAATATTTAAAGGGCTATGGTGTGCATATCAGTGATAATGGAGAATTAGTCTATAATTTCTTATGATTACGAATTTTTTTTGAGACTATAATATAGAAATGTAGTAATACAACCTACTTTTCTATTTAGTTTGATAAAAGCTATTATATATACTCCTGTTGATGGTGAGAAGCAATGCAGTACAATAAAATGTCTTAGATCCAGAACATGTGTTCAAGTCCCAGCTCTGAGACTAGACGAGGAGCTCTGGGAAAAATTACCTGATAGCTCAATTTCCCTAAACATAAAATGGAGATACTTTCACTATTGGCTTCACAGAGTTGTTATGAAAGAGGACTTTACAAACATTTTAGGGTTTTGTCACATGAAATTTCATAGATATAGATATATATCCATATATATGTATATATACAAAATCTGTATGTATATTTACATATCTATACACATATGTATATTGCACATTTAATATTTCTGTTTCACATGTATGTGTGTATATATACACACAGATACAGATATATATTTGTGTGTGTGCACATGTGTGATATGTCTGTTTATACACATACACAAATCAGTTTATTCTGAAACAAGATAATGTATTTCTGTAATCATAAAGCAGAACTAAAAATGGTTCAGCCTTGAAACTTAAATGTTTCTTCTGGAGTAACTGTTGAATAGTGCAAAGATTTTGTGAATGTGTTTATGATTTTTAATAAGAATTTTTGAATGTTGTGTTATTTGAGGGTTAGAAGGACAGACTGGATAGAACTGGTTCCAAACCCTGCCTCCTACCCATACTATTTGACCTGAGATGTCATTTAACTTCTCATTGACCCAATGATCCCTCTAACACTAATCATTAATGTAGGTTTATACCCTATACCAATGAAATCAAAGTTGTACCCCCCCAAAAAAAAGTATAATTTACTAACTGGACAGACTATTTACACTGACCTATGAAAACATAAACTAAAGCTTCTAAGTGGTGTAGTGGATAGAGTTTCAGACCTGAGTTCAAAGCTGGCCTTAGACACTAACTAGCTTTGTGACCCTGGCCAAGTCACTTAACCCTGTTTACCTCCAGTTTTCACATCTATAAAAATGAGCTAGAGAAAAAAAATGGCAAACAACCCCAGTATCTTTGCCAAGAACACCTCAAATGGGGTCACAAAGGGTTGGACACAACTAAAACAACTGAACAACAAATGGAAATATAAAATATCTTAATTTTTTTTTAACTAACCACTTTTGTAGAATTTTTTGTCCCACACATCCAACTCCAAATTCTTTTCTTGTCTTATATAAACTTATATGTATACATGGATGTATATATATATATATATATATATGTGTGTGTGTGTGTGTGTGTGTAAATATAACTTTCTTATTTTTTTTTCTTTTTGGAGGGGGGAAGGCAGGGCAATTGGGGTTAAATGACTTGCCCAAGGTCACACAGTTAGTAAGTGTTAAGTGTATGAGGCCAGATTTGAACTCAGGTCCTCCTGACTCCAGAGTCAGTGCTCTATTCACTGCACCACCTAGCCACCCCTCTTACATAAATATTGCTTTCTACATGTCCAGCATTTTATATTCTTCAAAATGGTTCCACAAGCATTATTCTATTAGTTCAAATCCTTTCTAAAAATCGACATATATTAAGACTCTATAGCATGGCACAGCTTGTTAGATTTTGAATCAGGAAGATTTAGCTTCTAATCTTCCTTCTGACACTTGCAACCTGTAAAACCAGTGGGCAAATCATATAACCTGAGTCTCAGTCTCTTCATCTATAAAATTGGAACAATAATACCTCCTGCCCCCACAGAGTTGTGAGGCACCAATGGATTAATGAATACAAAATGTCTTGACTCAATTAGCAAGGGTATAATAAGCACTAATTTTTTTTTTTAAAGCAATTGGGGTTAAGTAACTTGCCCAAGGTTACATGGCCAGTTTTTTTTGTGTAGGAGTTAAGTATCTGAGGCAGGAACCGACTCCAGGGCCAGTGCTCTTACTCACTGGGCCACCTGGCCGCCCCTTAGACACTAATTCTTTAAAGTAATATGCAAATGCTAGCCATTATCTCTCAATCCTTGTCGGTCTATGTCTTTTATACCTGGGCAACATCTAAATTCTTTGATATCTGTAAAATTTCCAAGTATCTATTCCTCACTCCTTACTCAAATAGCAACTAGGTGGAACAGGAGAGAGAGCACTGAGCCCAGAATCAGTAGATCCGAGTTCAAATCCAACCTCAGACACTTATTAGCTGCATGACTCAGAGCAAGTCACTTAACCCTATTGTCCTCAGTTTCCTCATCTGTAAAATGAGCTGGAGAATGAAATGGCAAGAAATTTGCTAAGAAAACCCCACATGGGGTCACAAAGAATATGACACAACTGGAATGACTGAACAACAATTCCTTCACTTTCCATCCTTACTAACATCTTCATTTGGCTTCTGATCTTGTCCTATATGACCTATGATTTCCTTAAACAAATTTCTCTGTTCTTCCAACCATGTGAGTCACTTCTGTTAAAACTTCCAGCGATTGGCTCCTGATCTTTCTTTGCAGGTACACATATGGTACAATCTGTTTTGTTTTGTTTTGAGATTGGGTGTGTCCATATCACCAAAGATGCAACTGCAAAGGCCTCTCACAGTCCCAATATAATTGCTTTGCATTGCTCACTTTCTTTTTTTCTTTTCTTTTCTTTTTTTGGAGGGGGAAGGCAGGGCAATTGGGGTTAAGTGACTTGCCCAAGGTCACACAGCTAGTTTTGTGTTAAGTGTCTGAGGTCAGATTTGAACTCAGGTCCTCCTGACTCCAAGGCCAGTGCTCTATTCACTGTGCCACCTACCCTACCCAGACCTGCTCATTTTCTGATGAGGGCTGGTGTGCTCCCACTTAGGCAGCCTGGTGACCCACTTCTCCCAGAGGATTACTACAGTGGTCCTGGACTTAGTGGGGACCAGCTTTAACCTCTGCTGTCTCAGGGGTTCCAGGCACAGACCACCATGCCTGGCTTAGATTTTCAGGTTCCTGAAAGTTCTACATAAGACTTTCCCTTTATATTTAGCTCTATTCACTTCTTGCTATCTGTATCACCTCTTCAATCTGTCTATCTCAAGCCTTGTCTATTTACCATACTCAGCAATATGTGTAACCCTGCCCTTTAGCTAGGGCTGAACCACACATATGGAATACCCAGTCTCTCATCTCATCACCACACTGGGCAGTTATGTCTCCTTGCTTTTAATTTTAATTTTGTTTCATTAGAAGTGAAGCTATAGCTTTCGTTTTCAGGAACAGCAAATCTTTCTTAGAATCACTAGCCCCTAAACAAGGGCAGGGGTTACATTACTTCCTAAGTGACTGAAGAAAACAAAGATCCATGAGTGGTAGCCTGTGGGAAAGAAATGTCATATGGTTGATGTGAAAAAAAGAAGAAACATAAAGAGTGACTTTTAATCCCAATGTGAACTGTTTTTATTTCAAACATTAAACCTTCCGTATTCAAGGAAGTTATTAAAGTCAACTGTAACATGAAGAGTTTTATATCTAGTTAAATATAATTATGGATGATGTTTAGAATGCCCTACTGCTCAAACTAAGAATTCCTTTATAAATTAATTTTCTAATTTGAAGAATAGGAAGTCTTGAATGAAGCTTAAGGCCTAGAAGCAGATGGCCGAAAGAATAAAGAAGTAGGGTATAATAATAAATCATATCATAAGAAGATAGTTAGGACACAGGAAGTACAGGAGAGTGGGGGGGGGGGGGGATTCGGGAAGGAAGCCACATGACAAGGAACCAGAGCTGAAACACAAGAGAAGAGGTAAAAGGAAGGACATAGTAATAAAGAGAAAGCTGGAATGCCAATTCTGGGCAGCATGACTAGAATTCTAATGAAAAGCTGCATACTTGGAAAACATACAGCTAGAGAGTAATAGTAAAAACCCCACAGCAGTTTGAGAGTGCTGAAATGAGGCCTTGTTCCAGAGGGTCTGTAACTATCCTGAATGGCTGACTCAGAGGCCTTTAAAATGGAAAGACTTTCTTTGGCTAAATGTTGTTTTTTTTTAAGGGCACAAAGCAGGGGGGCGGGGGGGGGAGATAAACAACAACAAAAAGTAGTAAATAATCAAATAAGGGAAAAGTGAACAAAAGTCAAATAAGGATAAAGCTAATCGTCTACTATGTTGACGATGCCTGAAGATTTATTTTATTTTCCCTCTATGAAATCTCCTGATTCTTCTGAAACCAATATGAGTGCATTGTAACCTTGACCCAGAACTGATATCTCTGACTATTCCTCTAATACTGTATATAGTTATCATGGAGAATTTATGGCTGCAAAGAACTAACTCCATCCTTTTTCATTTCAATTCATGTGTCATTTAAAAAAAAATGTTTAAGTCAGCTGGAGGCTAGAAGTGCCAAATCAGGCTTCTATCAAAAACATCAGAGAAAATTTATAAATCATAGATTAGTAGAGCTTGAAGGAACCATGGGAAGTCACAGAGGCTCCTCCTTTGCCTCAGCCAGGAGAGCAATGAAATCTTGCCATACTCACTGGGAGATCTGTGTCTGTATTTATATCTATATTTTTATTGATAGATATATAACATATAGACATGGAGATATATAAAATTCCATAGTCTTCCAAATAGATTGATTTCAGACACTTAGAATTTGTACTAGAATAAGGCTTTCCTTTAAGTTCCCTTTCTCTTTCTGTGTCCTGCATAAGGAATGGCTATTAGTAGGGGGTATTTCACCGGAAGTTCTAAAAGAAAAATGAAATTATGAGCTTCGAGGACTAAACTTGCAACAGTTCTCAAAGAACTTCCCTGGGGGTCTCTTAGACCCTTCAGGTAGTCCTCCAGGTCAAAACTATATCATACTAAGACATTTTAATATAAATAACAATTGTTATGATCCATGTAAACAAAAGGCTCTTTAAGGGATCCTCAGTAATTTTTAAGAGCATAAACGGGTCCTCAAACACAAACATTTGAGAACTGTTAGACTAGAGCATTCTATGAAAAATCATAGTACCTTGGCACTGTGCTTGAGGCCTTGGGTATAAAAATTCCTTAAGAATTAGCAAGAGTAAAAAATGGAATTGGATGCATACCTTTTATAAAACAAACTGAACTTAACAAAAGTTCACCAATTCTTTTTTTTTTCTTTTTGGAGGGGGGAAGGCAGGGCAATTGGGGTTAAGTGACTTGCCCAAGTTCATATGGCTAGTAAGTATTAAATGTCATGCCAGATTTGAATTCAGGTCCTCCTGACTCCTGGGTCAGTGCTCTCTATTCACTGTGCCAACTAGCCTCCCCCTAGTTCACCAATTCTTAAGCAAGATTCTTTCTTGTTCTTTTTTAGTATATGGAAATGTTTGTTTTTGTGTGATATTATTAAATTCAGTTTTAAAATAAAGACATTTTTTAATGGAAATACTGTATTCCTCTCAATGGAGTATCTTTAAGCACACGCTAGAACACAACTTGTTAACTATTCTGAAACAGGTATATTTTGGCATTAGCAGTTGTACTTTATGGCCACTGAAATTCCTTCCAACTTTAAAATTATGTATCTGCACAATGTTTGTTCTCAACACTGTAACTACATTTAAGTAAACTCTAACATCAAGATGCGAAAACCTGCTGTTACGATATTCAGTCAAGTATCCACTGGCCAACTAATGTATTTAGTCATTTATATCATTCATTCCTCCCTTACTTTTAAGCTTTATCATGACATGGAGGTAACTTAGTACTCAAAGGACTTATCAATGGAGCATAGACTCTGAAAAGTCTTTCTGTGTTAGAAATGTTTAAAGTAAAGAGATAGAGACTTTGCCTGTAATTTTATTGGTATTAAGAATTCCCCAATAAAAGAACCTCCACCACCAATCCAAGTTGGTAATATCCCTGCAGTTTGAGATCTTAAAGACTTGCCTAGGGCAATGAGTTTCAGTGATTTATCTAGGGTCACACAACCATTATGTGTCAGAGGTAGAACTTGATCTAGGTCTTCCTGGATCAAGGGAGCTCTCTTAACTACAGCAATCAATGAAACCAGTTTTAAACTTACAGAGGGGGCTGAGCTCACTAAGCTAGACAAAGAGCTATTGTCTCTTGGAATTTGGAATCATTCAGTGACTTCTCTCCCTTTCTCTTTGTTTCAGAAGGAGAGACCCTTAGTTCACTGCTTTGGGAGTGAAGTCAGATTTCTCTTCCCCTACCCCTCCTGTTGGTAAATGGAACACTCGAGAATAACTTTCTGTGCATGTGTCAAGACAGGAACAGAATTTCCCCATGAACAGGTCATTTACTCCAGCCGTCAAGATAAAACTGTGGATTAAAGTTCTGTTTTTTCTGCTAAACTACAACAACAAAATGTTGAAGTGTTCCACTGAGTAAAAGCCAGCCTATTGAAACTGATAGCATTGCAGAGCTTTGAAAGCAGGCAGGAGCAGGTTTAGTGTAGTGACTGCCAGTTGGGCATGACTGACTGGAGTACAAGCCAGTCCCCTGAAATGGACTGCACTGCAGAGACCTCAGATTAGGGGATCCAGGCAGCTGCAAGTGCTGATGGCCAAAAATCAGGAGAAACTAGAGCAGCAGCCCAAGCAGAAAGTAGTAGACAAACACCGAGGCAAGTCTCTTACAGAGATTAGTTCTAAAATCTCTGCTGGAGGTAGGGCAGGGAAGAATACCAACTTAGTTCCAACTAGGGGATGGGGTGGGAGGATGACTAGGGGTTCTATACCACTTACACTGGGGAAGGAAGGGAATAGAGGGGTTGAGAAGAAGAAATGAAATTGATGATGGTCTGGGCAGAGCTACTATTACTATGGACAGAGATAAGCAAGGAAAAAAGTCCCATCAAGAAGCTATGATTAGTGTCTTCTAATTGTACTATTCCCTCTGCACATGTTCAAGTCCTGACTGCCCTGACCTAGTTATAGCTTTGCCTGGCCTTCCATCTCCCTGCGTATTTGGGAAGGCATTGCTATGAACTGCTAAAATCTTTCCCCAGCCTCCTCCCTCCGCTTGTGCTAGACTAGGTCAATCAGGCACAGCCTAACTAATTTGTCAATGTTCCTCTTCAAACAGAAGCCCAGAACTGAGCATAATACTTTAGGTGAAGTCTGGCTAGTATAAGGTACAACAGGGTTATTATTTCCCTTGACCTAGACGCTATTCTTTCTTATGCAGCCTAAGTGAGTATCATCGTTATTATGATTCCATTTTAAAACATGCCAACCTATTGTTGATTGATTCAGTCTTATCTACCCATGTATATGTGTACATGTAGATTTACACATACATGCATATATAAACACGAACTACTGTCAAGTCGTGTCTCCCCACTCAATGACTGTGAAATAGTTTTTTAAACCTAATTACAAGACTAAATTTTTTTCAGTTAAATTCCATCTGATTATTTTCACTATAGCTTTTCAGCCTTCTGAGATCTTTCTGATTTTTGATTCTGTCACTCAACATAATAACTGCAGTTCTTCAATTTTCTTACTTGCAAATTTTATAGGCATATGTTTCTATATTTTCGCCCAAGGCCCGGGCAAAAATGTTAAACAAAATCAAGAATCGAACCTCACAACACTCTTAAAAGAGCATTCTCCAACATTACCTGTGAAATTGAGCAATATTCTTTGGGTAAAGTTGTTAAAAATTTCTTGGAATCAACTTATATTTGTCTACCTAGTCCAAGAAGATATGATGAGAGACTTCATTTAAATGTATTGCTAAAACCAATATAGACTATTTCCATAGCATCCCAATTATTTTCTAAAGCCTACTATGAGTCAGGCACTATGCTAAGTACTCAGATACAAAGAAAGGGCAGACCCTCCTTTCAAGGAGCTCACAGTCTACAACAGGAGACTGTGCAAACAGCTATGTGCAATTATGCTAGAACATTTCAAAAAAAGCAAATGAAGCTCGTTTGGCATGTTTTGCACTTAGTTTTCCATGCTGCTCCTAGTGCTTTCTGCTTTTGGTTTTTATTTTTGTTTTTATTTTCTGCTTCCCTTTTAAAGAGATAGAAACAATTCATCCAACATTTTCCTAGAAATATAAACTCACTAATGTATATCTTTGGGAAACCCTATTTTTGACAAGTAGGACAATATTTTCTAGTCTTCTGATACCTATCTTGTCCTCCATAATTCCTCAAAGACGACTTTGTGAATGACTGCCATTGGATCTCCAAGTACGATAGGATGTAATTTTTCTGGGCCCGGACACTTGCTAAGGCAACTTTATATAATTTCTTCATCTACCTATCAGTGTGTTTGTCCCACCCTGTTCATTGGTAAAAATCATTCTCTGTGGTGTAAAATATGGAAGCAAAACAGTAGAAAAATTGAGTTTTCACTCTGTCATCTGTTAACAAGAAAGCTAGGTGGCGCTGTCTATAGAGAACAGAAGCATTAGTTTATTCTGAGCTTTAACCTGACTGACACCATTTTTACAAGTCAGAGGATATATAATAAAGATGGATCTTTGTCAGTTATATGGCACTGAAGTTGAAAAAAGCAAGAATAGTGCCAGAATGAGTAAATAGTAAAAGTAAATATAAAATAATCACTAATTATAATTAGCATCTGTCAGTTAAGGACTTCAAAGCTAAAAGAAGATAATGGGGAAATTGGAAAATCAGATATAAATAGTATTCACTAGTTGGAGAATGTGACAAAGAATTGAGATTATTTATGATGATAGAGGAAAGAATAAAAATAGTTCAATAAGAGCCTTCAGGCTTAGAAAGGATTTTCAAATATCAAACAACCAGATGTTTTCCATATTCACAGAAGACTGAACATAATTTTAAGTAGTTGTGTAACAAATTTAGTGTTTATCAAATAATGATAATAGCTATCATTTATAAAATCTTTTAAGGTTTTCTCAAAATAAGCTTGTGAGTTATATAAAGGAATAGTTATCAGATCTCCTTTACAGATGAAGAAATTGAGGCTAAGGAATGTAAAATGGGCTTGTCCAGTGTTAAATGGTAGCTGACAAGCAGGATTTAAATGATTGCCATTCTCTTGAATCTAAGCCTAGTCCTCTTTTTAAAATTTTCTTTTTCATTATGAATTTAATAAACATGAACATTTCAATATTCAACAACAGAAAAAGAAGTATATGTAAAATTTGAAATTCTATTATGTAACTTTAAAAACCCATACATTGAATTGAGTTCAATAGTTATAAAAGTGCCCTGTTTCACTCTATTCCCTCCTGAACTTACTTCTTTGCTTTTCTGTTTTTCTATTTTTATTTTTCTATTTCTATTTTTAAAATATTTCCTTGGAACTTTTCTCTTTCTTTTCTTCTCTAGTCCTCCTTTGACTATATACAAGGAGTTTGGAAAACTCACTGGGAACCAATGAGTTTCCAAATGTCATAGTAAGTTACTAAAAGAGATTATGGAACAAACCCAGCAAATTATATAGTAAATATAAGTTAGTGTCTGAAGGTAAGACAGCAACCTCTCTTATGTGACTTAAATATGATCTAGTAAAAGATAAAAGAGATCACATTTATCATCTTTCAAAGTCCCTACCAACCCTCCCCACTCAGTAAACTTCAGTGGAACCCCTAATGCTCTTAGAGTCAAATGCAAACTCTTCTGTCATTTAAAGGTTTTACCTTCTGTTCCCAGGTGACCTTTCTAGGCTTTTTGCATCTTTATGCCTCCTATATTATAGTCAAACTGACCAACTCATTGTGCCCCAGTGACAACATTGCATTTCCTTCCTTTTGTCTTTGCACAGGCTATCCTCCAAGCCAAAGAAAACACTCCTTCTTCATTAATCCCCATCTTCCTTCAAGGCTCAGTGCATGTGTCATTTCCTATGCCAAAGTCTTTCTGAATTCCTTACAGTAGTTAGTGCTTTCTTCCTCTTCTCAAAATAATTATTGTATTATTTACTTGTTTGCATTCTATATCACTCAGTAGAATGTAAACACTCTGAGGACAGGGTCTGCTCTTTGTTTTGGTTTATCATTGTATCTCCAGTGTCTAGCACACTGCTTTGTGGATCATAAGTATTGATTTAGTTGGGATCCTCACATAGATTTTAAGATCCTATGATTTTAATATGCTCTTTTTACTTTATAGTTTATATTATAACCACAGTGATCATGAAATGATGTGCAATATAATTCCTGAGACTGTGTAATTAGCTTAACATAATAAGCTACGTTTCCTGTTTTATACATATTTGCTTATCTGTATTGCAATATTTCTAAATGAGTTTTCCAAACATAAGTGTGATGAATTGTAGCATCATTGAACATTCAATATGGGCTTTTGTGTGGAAAGAGAAAGGAAATTCCCTTTGAACTGGATTGAGATAAACAGATCTCATAAGTGAGTCAAGATATAATAACTCATAAGCAGTAAATTCTCTAGCAAGCTGGAGATTATTAGAACTATATGCCTCAAATTCACGCAAATATTATCATGACATTATATTATGTGCTCTACTTATCCAACAAGTCTCTTAAGAAACCTGCTTTTAAAATGCTTCTGAATCACTATATTTCAAATAAATAAATACATACATCACCATATCAAATTAAACATATTATATAAGGGTGGCTTGGTGGTGCTGTGAATAGAGCACCAGCCCTGGAGTCAGGAGGATCTGAGTTCAAATCTGGCCTCAGACACTTAACACAAAAACTAGCTGTGTGACCTTGGCCAAGTCACTTAACCCCAATTGCCCTCCAAAAATAAAGCAAAAAAACCTCTATTATATAGTACAAATAAACCACTGACCACTATTTCCTTGAGACATTTGATGAAATACTACAGAGAAACTTATAGTATATTGGAAAGGGTGTTGAATTTAAAGTTGACACAGTGGGAAGAATTTTAGATTCAAAGTCAGAAGACTTGAGTTCAAATCCCAGCTCTGTTACACAATTACTCTATGACATAGTTTCCTCATATCTAAATTCAAGAGGATGGATTAGATGACCTCTCACCTTCCTTGTAGCTCAAAATCTGGGATCTTCTGACCTCATTATTTTCAAAGGCCAGAAATTTCAAAACTTAGAGAAAACTACAATTGAAGGGCTTTATCCAGAGGTACTTGAAAAGTTAAAAAGACATTATAGTCAAATGCATTTTAATCATTTCATTGTCAGAATCAAAGCACACCTGGGAACCCTAGAATTATTCACAGTGTACTACAATGGTGGGTTTTCTCAGCACCAGTATTAATCAGAAAAATTAAATCATCACTTTAACAAATATTAATTGACTACTGATAGTGTGCAAAGTTCTATGCCAATCGTCAAATTAAGTGCAGAGAGGAGATAGGTCCTTTGTCTTCACATCTTTGTAATTTAATAGGAGAGATAAAAAAATGTTCACAAAGATTCATAAGGCCAAATATATAGTATAAGGGATGTGGTAGTAATAATTAATAATAATAATAGCTCCTATTTATATAGCACTTCTAAGGTTTACAAAGTACTTTTGCATTACCTCATTTAATCATCAAGGCAGTTGCTGTTATTATTCACATTTTTCAGATAATTCAGTCTGAATTTGAATCCAGGTCTTCCAGACTCCATGTCTAACATCTAATGGAATGCAACACTATGAATGGAATAATATAGGGAAATTACTCCTGGGTAGATGAATTTAAAATATGCCAGCAGTGTTTTAGAAGCTACTTTTTAAATTTGGTCTCAAAGTAGGGGTAGGATTTCAACAGAAATGAAATGTAACATTCCAGGTTCAGGAAATTAGGCATATAATATGAAGAGGTGAGAAAGTGTGGAGAGATTAAAGGGAACAATGAGTTGTCCAATTTGGATGGTGTATAGAATAGAAAACTACCTGCAGTATAAAGGGAAGATGGTGCCAGATTGAGGAATTTTAAGAGTATGGACATTATGTGATAAGCAAAAGGGAGTCATTAAAGGTATGTGTGCAGTGTAATGCTATGGTCAAATATGTGAATTAGGAAGCTCATATACAATGAAGAAATCTTCTGTGGAGAGTTTATGGGAACACTATGGACAAGAAACGATACTGGTTTTAGTTTGGAGACTGAAATCTATCATAGATGAGATCTCATGTGAAAATTACAGGGCTACTCACTTTAGTAACTGCAATTAGAGCTTTCTGTGTAACTCTGAGGAGTTTTAAAATAAGAACATTTAAACAGTTTCTCCTACCCATTTCAATTCCTATATTGAGTATTAAATGCCTCTCCAATAAATGATATGGCCCCTCACTCCTGGGGATTTGCTCTATCTATGCCAACTTAGTGTGAACACCTTATCTGCATAAACCACTGAAGCACAGAAGTCCTGAGTACAAGAGCTTCATCAACCTTATTCTCCCTTATAGCTGCGATAACAGGTATTCTCTACCACGTTTATTTTGTGATTTATTGGCTACTCTTTGTGAATCTTGATGATACTTAATAATTAATATACATACCTGTGCATAGGCCAAGTATAAGTATCATTGATTCTAATGTGCAATAACACAGACTCACAGATATTAAAATGATAATTTACATAAAAATCTGGACATGATTAAATTATATTTTTCAACAGCACCTAAATGTACTTCAGTGTAGTTGTAGAAGTATGTGTGTATGTGAATACTAAAATATACATATACATGTGTATGCCATCTTGTATATTTCTAGTAGAATATAAGGTTTTGGGAGCAAGGATTGTTTGAATCTTATCTTTGTATCTCTAACACTTAGCTTAGCACCATGAATAGAGTAGGTAAGAAAAATTTTTTAATTTTTTTATTGAATTGATTACAGTGTCTTGGGCACTGAAGAAAACCAAGAAGTACATTCTATAACTGAGGAGTCTCAATCAGTTAATTTGGAATTTAACCTTGAAAACTCAGTGTATATTTTTATAACCTCAGTTATTAAAAAAATAGAGAATATTTACATTTACTTTACAGAATTATTCCATTCAAAACATCTACATCTCTCAAAAAATCTTTTAAATATTATATTAACCACAGAATAAAATCATCATTCAGTGAATTCATTGGATCATACTGCTTTTAACTGTCATCACTTTTTATGACTTGTGCATTGATTAGGTCACTAAAAACTCACAAAGTCTAAGATTGAAGCCAAGAATTCATGACCCAAATTGACAGGTATAAGCAATGCAACCATATGCTACAAATTAACAACCAAGGTAAATAGCTCAATTTGCTGTTTTTGTCCTTGATGATGTTCTTCAGAGAATCCAGATGGACATATGGTTTCTTAGATGGAAAATTATAAGACTTATTCAAGTGGCAAGTGAGAAAATATGCAAAACAAAACAAAAAATTATGGGTCAACAAAACATCAAAATTAGAAAATAATTCTGTAGTCAACCATCTACGAAGCTGTAAATTACAACAAACTTATTTTAAGATAAGTAATAGAGGAATTAGGACTGATATATATATATATATATATATATATATATATTCTTTAACTATTCCCTATCCTTTGTAACTATATAAACTCATATGTACACACACAATTTACATACATGCCAAGTCAAGAAGCATTTATGAAGCACATACTATGTGGCAGGGACTCTATTCCAAGCTCCAAGAATGCAAATATAAAGAAAAAGAAAGACAATCCTTAACCTCAAGGAGTTTACATTCTAATGAGTAATAAAATATCTATACATTGCTATGGAGAAGTCCAGAGAGTCAAGTGTTGAGGAAGGAGTAAAAGGAAGGAGTAGAAGGAAGGGAGTAAGCATGTGGGTGGTACATCACCTGCTCAAAATGGAAATTGCAAGAGTACAAGAAAGAGGAAGACACATATTTTGGAGTAAAAAGGCTACTGGCACATGGAGGAGAAGTCCAGAGAGTCAGGAAAAGACCAAGGATAGGAATGAAGTAGACATCAGGGCAGACAAACACATGCATATTTATATACGTACATATACCATGTTCAAAGCACTTTTTGTGCTTTTAAATGTCCAGAAGACATTTAAAACTTCAGTGATCCATAATCTTTATCCTTATGAAGTTTATAGTCTGTCAGTAGTATATGATACCTACAGAGGTAATTAGGGTTAGTACAGGGTTATAGTTAGGTTTAGGATTATGAAACAAAGTGCTATTTGAGCTATGCTGGGGTTTGGAGGGAGTGCCACAGGTCAGTGAAGGTTATTTGAGCTGGGCTTAAAATGACAGGCATCAATTCAGTATCTGAGGAAGGATAATACTGGAGCTTATTGCAACAGTATTCATATGTCTGTCCAAAGTTAAAGAGGTAGAAAAATTTAGGACATATGCATAGGAAAAAGAGAAATCTGGTTTTGCTGGATGTACTATGAGACTGGTAATATTTTTTTAAAGGCTGAAAAAGTAGGGCAATGAAAATTATGGAATGCCTTGAATTTTAAGCAAAAGAGTTTGAAATATACATATTTAGCAATAGGAAGTCACTGAAGAATTCTGAATAATAAGTTAGTCACCTAACATTTATCAAGTACTAAAATGTGTTCGTTACCACTACAGGCACTGTGGATACCACAACAAGAATGAAATAATCCCTGCCCTCAAGAAGCTTGTAGTACATTGGGGGACACAACATGTATATATCCAAAATAAAATAAATAATTTTGAGGAACAGGCACTAGGAACTACGGAAATTAGGAAAGCCTGTGAATAGAGATGAATTTTGAAGGGAGGTTTGAAACTAGGAATTTTAAGAGAAAGAGGTGATGAGGAAGTATATTGCCAGCATGCAAGAAGGTCTACATAAAGACAAAGATGGAAAAGGAAGATTGAATATTATCAACTTTAGTGATAACAATGGGAATGGATAGGAAGAAAAGGATTCAAGAGTTATTTTGGAGTTAAAATCAATAGAAGTTGGCAAATATGAATCTTAAGGGATAAGGATGAGTTAAGGAAAACACAACAGTTTTAATATGGGATACTAGCTGGTGCTACTAACAGAAATCATGAAGTTAGAAGAAGGAGCAGATCTAGGGAGAAAGTAAGATCAATTTTGTAGACAATAAGTCTGAGATACCACTGGGACTTCCAGGTAGAAAAACCCAAGAGGATATTTGAAATTAAGGTCTAGATTTCAGGTAAGGGATCAGAGCTGCAAATAAAGATTTCAGAGTCTTCTGCATGGAGGTAATATTTGAAGGGGTGAGAGTGAAAGTGCTTGGCAAGAGAAAAAAATGCTCAAAGAAAATGTCCAAGGACTAAACCTTTTTGCAGGCATTTATCTTATGACGCTAGTAAAAAAGATGATGAGATAGTAAAGAAGATGGAGGGGTGTTACAGAAATAAGAAGAGGATCAGGAGATGATGGCAACAGTGAAGCTAAAGGAAAAGAGAATAGCAAGGAGAAAAGAATTCAAGATTGTGTCAAATGCAAAGGGGACGACAAGGAACGTGTGACTTTGGTCATGTCTGTGTGTGTGACAAAGAGAGAGAGACAGACAGAGAGAGACAGAGACAGAGAAACAGAGACAGAGAGACAGAGAGAGAGAGAGAGAGAGAGAGAGAGAGAGAGAGAGAGAGAGAGACAGAGAGAGACAGAGAGAGACAGAGAGAGACAGAGACAGAGAGAGACAGAGACAGAGACAGAGAGAGATAGAGAGAGAGAAGGAGATGATTTTTTTAGACATTCAACTGTCAGAGGCAATCCAAGAAGTCACTGAAGAGTTGTTCTCTATAATGTTACAAGGAATACTGACAATATTAAAATTTAGAAGCATTGAGGGACAATATATTTTTAAGATATGTCTATTACTAGAAACACACAAATTACCCCCCATAAATACAGGGTGTCTCAAAAGTCTCACTGCAGTTTTAACCTATTGTTTTGGAACCTTATATCGTTTGTTCAATGTATGTGCAAGGGTTGTGGGGGAGGGTTTATGTATAATTGGAAAAAAAATGGTAAATCTAAAGCAGCCATGTAGTAAGGATAGGATGAGCCAGGTTAATGCTGTTTTGCTACCCATGTAATAATAAAATATTTAGAGGAAAGACCTCCATTAGATCCCCGTTGGAGAATTTATGGAAGAATATGGATAAGAAATGCAGACAAAGGGACTGATCTGTGCTGTTAGACGCAACACCCACATTCACTAGATCACAGATCCACTGACGTATAGACACAATATGCTCGCATACCATAGCCATAGAGCAAAGGAGAGAAAGAACACTAGACTTGGAATCAGCCCCTAGGCACGTGAGTGACTTGGAGAAAGTTGATTAATTGTCTGAGGCTTAATTTCCTCATCTACAAAATGGATCTAAAGATATTTGTAAAACAATATACCCCAATGCTTTATAACAAAAGACCTCTCTATAAGTAAGAATCATTATTATTAGTCTTAAAATATAAATAATATTGAGAATATATACACACACCTCTGCAAGTATACAATGAAACTCAAAATGCATTTAATAGTCATTGTCTGAGCACTCACTATATGATGTAAATTTCTAAATGTTGTGGGCATACAAAAATGAATAAGACATAGTATTTGCCTGAGTTATTGGTACATAGAAATAAGTAAAAGATTTAATACTGAGTGTTGTTTTAGTTTCTGGTTAAAAAAATACATTTCCACTGTTTTATTGTGCTACTAATAATAGCTGATATTTTTGTTACACCTTAAACTTGCAAAGTACTTAATATATATTATTTCATTTGTCCTCACAACATCCTTTTGTAGTAGGTATGACTATATCAGTTTTACATATTTTGTAAACTGATATTCAGAGAGTTTAAGTGTTGTACCCCCCAACGGTGACAGAATGTGTATGTTTCAGAAGAGGATTTGAATAGGGGTCTTCCTGACTACATGATCTGCAGCATTCTATCTACTAAACTGTGTTGCTTCTATTCATAGAAAATCAGACTGATACATGAATAACAACACATTTTTAGAAGTATATTAATCATTTTACTGGGCTCATTTAACTTTTAAAAAGACAGTGAGATAGGAAAAAAAAGATTAACCAGTTTGTACAAACTATTGATAAGGACCCTGGGCAAGGTGCAATAGAACAATCATATTTCTTCCAGCAAACAGTAGCTTTCTATTCTAAACTTCAACCACATTCAGAATCTATATACTAATAGGAATGCTCTTTTTTAAGGAAAAGAATTTCAAAATGGACAAGGGGATAAAAAAATTATGCTAGAAGGACTTCTAGCTTTCCTGGAATATCATTTTTTTTTAAAGGCTCCTTTTGTAGCTGGCTTAGTTTTAGCACAAAGGCTGATGTAATAATTCTCCTTGGATAAAGTGCTTAAAATGTTCCATGACCCCCAAATTTTACTGATTAATTTTTTCTTCTTTAAAAAAAAATCCTATCTACGACTTATCTTGCTATTGACTTGTCAGTGTTTCCAAAGGGCACTCACTAATTAAGTCAGCTGTGAAAGTGATAGTTCGATTCCACTTACTTTCAACACAGCCTGCTTGCCAAGATGTTCCAAAATCAAATGTAAAGTTTAAATATTGAAGATCAAAAATGTTGTGAATCTTGCTGTAAATAAATCTTATTTCACTGTAATATGAAACTATTTTCCCCGACTTTAGAAAATATCTAGCTGAAACACTAAAAATGTTATCTATGTAAATATACATATATACTGCCCACATGGACAGGTGTCTGCAGATATTGATGAATGTGTATAAATACATGAATATATGTATGTAAGTATATATTTTCGTTAGTTTGGAAATGCAGGCAGACATACAGACATCTATGTGTGTATGTATGTATATATACATATATATGTGTGTGTGTATATATACATATATATATATATATAAAACTAATCTCATTGTATTTACCTATATACATGACATCTGTTGCTTTCTTCTCTTTGTAGAATATAAGCTTTGTAAAGGCAGACAGGCATTTTTAATCCTAACAAAGTTATCTAACATAGAGCCTTAAATATAGCAGGCATTTAATAAATTCGTATTGAATTTGTTTTAATTCTATTAAAGGCCACTTGTATAGTTCTATCTCTGTGAACATGCCCAAGTTGTCACACACACACACACACACACACACACACACACACACACACACACAAACACCCTTTCCTAGCTTCTCATCTATATAAAACCCAAATATCCTTCAAGGCTAAGCTCAAAACCCTCCTCTTCCATAAAGTACTCCACCTTCTCAGAGATGATTTTCTCAAGAGTTCCTCTCACACTCAGATTTTATAGCATTTATATGACACTTGTCAGACACTGTCTTGTATTAAAATTATAAATAATCCCTTCTTATGGACCTATTCTCCTTTCCTTTCTATAATTAGCTCCTAGAGGTCAAAAACAGTATTTTCTTTCTATTTCCCAAAGGAGTAAGCATGCTCACTTGCATATAATAACCCACAAATAAATATTTGTTTAATAAATTATTTTAATCAATCACTTCACAAGTGAAAAAGCAATTTTCTAAAAGGGTTGTTATAAAACTCTAAACTCTGATTCAAATTATGTTAAGTATCATCTTTATAACTGTAGTGTATTTTCAATTATTACCAGTTAGCATTGTTGCATAACTCATGCATCACTCTAAATAAATGTCTGTATGTGAGACTCGTGTGTGTGTGTGTGTGTGTGCTGTGTGAGTAGGGCTGGTGACCTGAAATGTAGAGCACCAAATAGGGATTGTTTCCATCATCAAAATACTCAAACACTTGAAGTCAAACTAGGGGAGAATAATGAAGGGCTATCTCTATCAATATCTGGTCTTCTTTCCACAATAGTACAGAGAAGGTCATATCCTCAGCTGGAAGTGAAAAGGAAGAGAGGGGGGAAGAGGAAAACTGGAAAAGACTTGCTGACAATGAAATCATCCAAAAAGAAAATCACTCCTCCTTATATTTTCCATCCATGAGAGATAAGTAGCACTAATAGGTCACAGAGACAGATTTTGATTCAGTATAAGGAAAACTCCTTAAAAAGAACAAAGGTGTATAAAAATGATATGTGTAGGGGAGGCTGGGGGGAGCAGTGAATAGAGCACTGGCCTTGGAGTCAGGAGGTCCTGAGTTCAAATTTGGCCACAGACACTTAACACAAAACTACCCATTTGACCTTGGGCAAGTCACTTAACCCCAATTGCCCTACCCCACTCCAAAAAGAAAAAATAATGATATGTATTACTTAATTGGTTAGAGAAGAGGCATCTCATAACAGTGCATAAAGTTCTGGACTTAGAGTCAGACAGACCTGAATGAAAATCTTATTTCAAATACTTACTATGTGATGTTGGACAAATCATTTAATTTCTGTCTGCTTCAATTTACTCATGTGTAAGACCAGAATAGTAATAGTAAGGGTGCCTTATGCATTCCTCCTTTTGTTGTGGAGACAAAATGAGGTGTTATTTGTAAAGTATTTTGAAAACCTTTGTTCTGTTCAGTCATTTCAGTTCAAATATTTGTGACTCCATTTGAGATTTTCTTGGCAAATATACTGGAGTGGTTTGCCACTTCCTTCTCCAGCTCATTTTTACAGATGAGGAAACTGAGGCAAACAGGGTTAAGTGACTAGCCCAGGGTCACACAGCTAGTAAGTGGCTGAGACCAGATTTAAACTCACAGAGATGAATCTTCCTGAGTCCAGGCCCAGCACTCCATCCATTGTGCTACCTAGCTGCTCTATGAAAACTTTACAACACTAAAAAAATATCATCTTTAAAAAGTAAATTAGCATTTTGTTGGATAACTATTAGTTATCAAGAAGATGGTGATCACTTTCAAAACTTTCTAGCTTGAAATATAAACATGTTTTCTCTATTGATCAGCCAGTCATTTAACAAGTACTTATTAGTCTCTTACTATATACCAGGCACTATGCTAATCCCTAGAGAAAAAAGGAAGGCAAAAACATAGTCACCAAACCTCAAGGAGATTAATTACATTTTGGTTTTTTTGTGGGTGTTTTGTTTTATTTTTTTGTTTTTTGGAGGGCATTTGGGGTTAAGTGACTTGGCCAAGGTCACAGGCTAAATAAGTATTAAGTGTCTGAGGCAGAGGACACACAAACATTATGTCCATACTGTTCCTAGACCTTTTCACCCTGGAAGCTCACCACAGCCCTGGACTTCACATATTGGGAAGTACCTCCAGCCCCTCTCAGAACCTCCATTCCACTTCAGTCTCTCCAGGTTACACTCTTGACATTCTTTCAGGATTCCCTCACCACCCTCCCTTCCAGTTGTCCTTTTATGTTGTTTTACAACCATTAGAATATAAGCCACTTAAGGGTACAAGGCGTGTTTCTGCTTGTAATTATAGTCCCAGTGTTCAGTACAGCACTTGGCACATCATAAGCTAACAAATGCTTGTTGACTTGACAGTGAAAATAGTGAGAAGGTATAGTAATTTCAGATTGAAGGCGCTGGGTTGGGAAGATTACATAAGGAAATTCTTAGAGCAATGGTCTTAGAAAACTAGGGTGCCAGCTCACCAGATTACAACCCAAAGCACGTCACTTATTATCTCTGAATGTCAGCTTGTTTATCTGTGAAGTGAGAATAACCTACCTCACAGGGTTTCTGTGAGGATCAAAGAACATGCTATGTGTGAAAGGTCTTTGTAAACTATATGCACTACAATAATGTTATTAGCATTACTATTGTGTTTATATATATAGCTGGGCAAACCATCCCTGGAGGAAACAAAAAAAGTTATAGAGACCTTCCCCAGTGTATATGCTCTACCAAGTGATCTTCTAGGAAACATTAATTAGAAGTAATCTGTCAAGAGGCCCTTGTGAATAGTTCAGAGCAAGAAGGGCACACATCAAACTGCCGAGAAGTATATGTAAATACATGCAAATTTTCTTAGGGACCTCCCTCTGCAAGTGTAGCTTACAATTCATCTATGATCTTAGATGTTGCTTAAGACTCCTCACATTTAAACAACTTGCCAGGACTAAAAAGTTATTGAGTGTCAGAGGTCAGGTTTGAATTCATTTCCTGACTCCAAGCCAATACTCTCTCCCCATGTCATGTAGCATCTATGTTATATTAAATGTCTTTTCAAAATGGTGATTTTATATATCTAAAAGTATTTATTTATTATGCATATGTATATGTATGTATATATGTGTGTAGATAGAGATACAGATACGGAGATAGATAGATAGATAGATAGATAGATAGATAGATAGATAGATAGATAGATAGATAGATAGATAGATGATAGGTAGATAGATAGATGATAGATAGATAGATAGATAGATAGATAGATAGATAGATAGATAGATAGATGGTAGATAGATAGACAGACAGACAGACAGATAGATATAACAAAAGGGGATGAAGGTAGGGAATGAAAACTAGGTAATGTTTAATTCTTTGTCATGAGGAGCACTAGAACGAAAAGAAATATGATTTCTAGTCGTAATTATACTACTGCACCTCAATTTTTTGCACACAATTGCATAGATGCCCTGTACCCATCTCACAGGGAGGCAAAGAGGAAAATATTTTTGTCCCTCCTATTCTTATAGAATGTGATGCTGAAGTACTTCCTTCATTCCTTCTCTCCCACCTTCTTCCCCTCTTGCTTTTCTTCCTTCCTCCCTTTTTTCTTCCCTCCCTTCCTCTTTCTTCTTCCTTCCCTATTTTCCCCTTTCTTCTTTCATCTTTTTTCTCTCCTTCCTTCCCTCCTTTCCTCCCTCTCTCCCTCTCTCTCTTTTCCTTTATTTTTTTCCTCTTTCTCTCTTCTTTCTTTATCTATACCTATAATTTCACTATTGTATAGAACTGTCTGTATGGGAACTCGCTCCATCAAGTTATCTGTAATTTATTTGCATTGAGAGTTGCCCTCTCACACTGGGAAGTTAAGTATCTTGCCCAAGGTTACAGAGATGGTATACGTCAGAATTAAACATGAACCCAGCTCGATCTGACTTCAAAGTCATCATTCTCTCTACTACACCACACTGTTCCATAAACAACTTATTAGTACAAGCAATTCATTAATGAGATAAAGTAGAAAAAATTGTTTTCTTGTATATTCTTGAGCTACGTATGATACTTTGGTAGCTTGTAAGATAGCCAAGATGTACATAACAAAATAGGACCAGAAAAAATTACCTTTTTATTCAATAAGCACTTAATTGCTCCCATGTACCAGGCTTTAACTACTTGACTTTAACTACTTGACTTGAAAGATCATTCAAAAAGGAGTGACATGTGTCCCACAACCCGGTGCAATGTTAACAATTTTTTCATGCTGAATTAATAGGATAGAAATGCTTGTGATTTCAACAGCTGTTGGGAACAGTGGGATAGCTTCCACCAACATACTGACAGACTTGTGCCCCCTTATATGGATGTGTTTAGATAAAACATGCATACCAACAGTCTGTCTAGAGCAAGCTAATCTTGAACAAATAATAATTAATTCCACCAAAGGCAGATACAGAGCAACTCCTTTCTCCCCAAGAGAATGTGCATTTTTGTAATGTGTGCATGGAAGGGTAATTTGTTGTGCACATAAAGTAAATTTTATGATTTGAAGCAGGTGAGTGGCTAGTGTTGTAGCTGTCTGATTAATTATCACAGCAAGAGACGATTAGGATTTGCCAACACAGAGAACATTTTTACTTTGCTCAAACACATTATTACCCCCTTAAATCCCTTCACTGGCTTTCAATTGCCTTCTGCTTAAAATTTAAATGTTTGTTCTTCATCTGTCTTGGTCTCCTCTCACAAATACTGCTACTAGCTGATTCATTCTCTTAATTTTTGTCAGGCACATGATCTCATTTGATTCAATTTTCATTTTGGTTTCTCCTTCTCCACAGTCTCTGTATATTCTTATTTAATTTTCTTGTCTCCCATATTTGATGTTTGAGTGATCTCTAAGTGAAATGAAATGGAGCAGAGTCAACTGGTATTCATGCAAGAGCAAGAGAATGTAAGAATGGTCCTCAGCCTGTCTGGGTGGATCCTCTGGGGCAGACTGATGGGACCTTATAGACATAAGATAGGCAAAAGATAAGTACATATAAATAAGCTATGATCTGTATCACTGAAAGGGGTACCCAAATTGATGAGATTGTGGTGTTATTGAAGTATTGAAATTTATGTCTAGCTTTTAAGCACAGTAGATGGGAACCATGTCTTTTCTCTATATAGTGGCCTACACTCCTTCCATGCTTGCAATACCCGCTGCAGAAATACTTTTTAATGGCCTTACCTACTTCAAGAGGGAATGAATGGGGATAAAAATTGAGTTTGATCTGAATGATTTTTTAATTTAAGGTACTGGACACAACCTTCAAAAAGTCAATATGGAAAAAATAAAAAAAGAAGCACAATAGAATATTGATTACCATCTCCTAGAAATAGTTGTGGTGTTGTAAGAAAGCACCAAAATTCCTCCCCAGTACCAAAACAAACAAACAAACAAAATAACTGGAAATATTTCCATTTGTAATGAAGAAATTTGAGTGTTTATTCTTTGTCCAATGGTTTTATACAATTTACCTTCTGGGTAGCATGTAGAATTTATATTAAAAGAAAGAAACTTGAAAAAATATGTACTTTTTAAAAAAAGTTTCTTTTCATTAAGCAAAAGTTTTTAATATAAATGGCTCTCATATTTGAAGGGCTTAGGACAAATCTTTTACCTCTTTGTATTTATTTCTTTTAAGAAAAAAAAATGGTGGGGTCGAGAAAATAACCTTTCTAGCTCTATTAATCCATGGTTCTTTTTAGCTCCAATAATGCATAAGTCAAAATGGTAAATTATTATCAGGTTATGTAACTCTTTGAGGCCTAGAACTCTATCCCTCACTGAATCTACTTTTTTCTTTAGTTTTCTTTTTGTTCTTTCCTCTTTCCCCAGTATTCTTCTTTATGTATCTTATTTGCAGTTATTTACTAGTAAACATTCACCAGCAGGTCTTTAAATAAAAGAAAATACAAGTTATGCTTTTAATTTTAATCCACTTTATATTTTCTCCTTCACTTTCTTAAGTGTAGACAATCAGCAAAACAAGAAATCAGGTCCTGATTTGTAGCATTTACTGATTTCCAAGGTGCAATTGTTAACACTAAAACATTTAACAGAGAGCACTGCTTAGAAGCAAAACAAGCACCAGCCATGACCTTTTTTTGCTAAATCTTGATTCAGTGTTTAGACCACTGCCACAGGTCAAATAAAACCTTGCTGAACTGAATATCTGTGTATGTATCTTCCATTAAAGTTCCATTTCTATTCCTTAACATGGCATAGACATGACTGGTTTCCTGAAATCCATACCAATGAAACAGGGGCTCTGATGAGTCTACCAAGCAGAGATGGGCTTGACCTTTTCAAAATTGACTTGATGAACAGATTATGTATCTTTTGGCCAAAGAACAACCTAAGTTCAATTCAAATAGTTTCTTTACCAGAAAAGTTTGCCATATAGTGATAATTTTTTTTCTGGCAATAGCAACTCAGAAAAACTCATCTCCCAAGAGGTATAAGAATTATGATCTGCACTGGTGGAAAAAATGAGGAAATAACTGCCTTTTGGAGAAGTAGTGAAAAAGTACATATATAGATATGAATGTTTCCATATGCATGAATACACACATATATAGACAAACATTTATATATAATATTAACAGATATGTGATTGTAGTTGTGATTAGATCTATGAATCTATACAGATATGCAAGTGAGTATATAATGCATGCATGTTTATATGTGTATAAGGCTTCCTTTCAAAGACAGAGGGAAAATGTTCTCTTATTTGGGCACAGTAAGCAGTTTCTCAATGTATTGTGTATAGACGTTTTTTAAAGGGCCCACCCTCTATGCTGATCCAGCCAATAACACTGACACTGTGGAGAACCTCTATGTCCCTCCTGAAAGCCATATGACATTGCCCTAGAGATTATGGAGGATCAGAATGACTGCACACATGCTTACGTGAACACATAGCACCCTTCTAAAGAATTATTGCAGTGATACTTGAATGGTCTACTGGGCAGCAGAATGGGAAAAAGTTGTGAACTTCTTCCCTCTGTGATTTGTTATGGTTTGACTACTGTGCACTCATCCACTTAAAGAATAAATTTGACTTTTGACAACTGCATAAACCCAGCCAATGTACAAACATTATAGAGGTCATCTCATCAAACTTTCCCTGTAAAGTTATTCAACAGTAACAAAACAGACAGTTTGAAAAGCATCTGCTGTGTACCCTGTATCCTTGTGGGTTTTGGTCTCTATAACTCTTGGCAGCTGCTTAAATCATTACTATAGGCTCGTCAATGTAATCAGTACCCTAAGGCCGCCCTACCTCTCAAATTCACAATGCGCAATGGGACATATCAGCAGTTTGAGCTTTTCTGCTTGGATGTGCATGTTCTGTACCATTGACCCCAAAATACTAAGGTCTAATGAATTGGCTTTAATGGTTTCCTTACCTACTTAAATGTTTTCGTTTTAATTGCTTATACTACCCAATGTCCTGATCTACATTGAAAAGTTCACAGCATAGATGCTAATGGTCCCTTTCTAAATACTACATAATGAACAAAGGTTTGACAGAGCAATTTTAGAGGTTAGTCACAACAATTAGTAACCAACTTCATATACACACATATATAAAGATATGTTTATATATACATATATACACAGTTCATAAATCTATACACACACATATATGTGTGCATTCACAGACACATATTTATATATGCATACATATATAATAACAGAAATTTGGAAACTTTGTCATTAGTGGAAAACAAATCTCTATACCTTGATTTAGAGGCAAATATATACCTGGCTGAACCTATTTCAATTCATGTTAAATGTTGTAATACATATTTTTGTTTTTAGAATATAAACAGTACTTAAAAATAAATTCTCAATTTATCTGAGGGTAGCTGCAATTTCAGCTTAATATACTTTCCCATAAATGTACTTAAATCTTATGGATCATCTCTCTCGGGTTGAGTTTAAACTAGCTTCTCACATTTATTCAGTATTACAATACTCTAATGCAAAGAGTTAGGGTCACATCTTCTCTCACTGACTAAGGTATGCTTTCTTCAATGATTAATTTTCTTTAATCATTTCTACAGAGAAAGCTTTATGCCACTGAAGGTTTTGGGTTTATATTTTTATCTTGCAAACACTCACATACAAGCTTCCTCAACCTGTCTTCATTATGGTAAGATAGTAGTTTCCTTAACTTAGAATTTATAAGAACTTAGTGACTCACAACCCAAAGACAAATGACTTGCAAAACTGAATAAAGCAAAATGTCGTTTTTTTGGGTGGGGGGAAGTTTCATCATCAATGAACTTGGGGGGAAAATGCTTTCAAGTTTGACATTTAAGAAAAATGACTCAAAACTAATCTGATTGTTATAAATATGTGAAATATAAATGACAGAAAAGCCCACTGTTTATTTTAATAACCTTAAATGACTCTCAATATTCCCAAAATGTTCAGAATGATTCCCACCATAATACCAAAGAGCAGCAGAGTCAGACAAATTAATAGAGTACCTAAGCTAATTGTAATGTTCTTATATATTGTCACATAGAACCTAAGTGACATAGGGGTCCTTCTAACATAAAAGACTTTTTATGGCAGTGGCACTCAAATTTATGTGACTCAAGGATCATATCTTCAGTTATTTTTGACCGAAAAAATCATGTGATTACTAACAGTCTTACATAGACTATATAATATAATATTCTGCTCCAGAAATTACAAAAAAAGAACAGAGAGGAAAGAATTTTTTGAAATATTTATTTTCTAAACTAAATTAACATCATTTGTGGAAAACTAGCAATACATCCTATTTGCCTAGGGTATTCAGTAAGAACTTTTGAATTGTCGTTTACAGGGTCTTAAGCCAGTGGACCAACCAACACCATTTTTATTCTAGGTTAAATAATTTGGAGATCTTAAAAGCATTATAACAAGGGCCTGAGTTCCACATCTATCCTAGTTCAAACCATGAATTCTACCCATCTGATTTTATTAACATGCCAACGTTTCCCCAAAGCCCTCCCCCTCAACCTCTTCAGGGACTCCAGCATCTGTGGCATCTATATTTCATAACAACATAGATACATTGTGTGTTTTTGAAGTAATACAAACACACAGTGAATTCACTAAGGGGATTTTATTTCATTTTACAGACACATGAAAAAGGATAACATTGTGCCCCTGGCACAATTCTCCCATCTCCCTTTCCTGTTTGGATCTCCCAATAACTTCAAAGAGAAATCTCTGCCAGGAGAGTTGGGCAAGGTTTGTAATGTGCAAATCTAAGGTCTTTAATGTCAAGACATAAAGTAGCAGTAATTCATAGTTAAACACCCTCTCACACAATCCTTCTTCAATTTGACTCCCTCTGCATCACTATATGAGGCCAAGTTCATTGAATTGGACTTCCCCAGCCACAGGCTTATCTCTTTTGAACCAGTCTGGCAACAGGAAAGACAGCATCCCAGCTGAGTGTAGTGTTTCTTGATGTGCAACACAAATATCACAAGGAAGAAATTGCTGTCCATAGTAAGTCTCCATTGTTCATCATACTGTAGTTTGACATTTCTCTAATATATGGAATGCCAAGGAGTAAGATGCCTTTGATGTTGGCCCTGATGAAGGCAAAGTCAAGGATGAGGAAGACTCCCACTGCTGGTCAGAAAAGCAGGATCTTAAAATCTTCCTAGAGTTTCACTTTCCCCTTGCTCCCAAAGATCCTCAGGAACATACCTCAAACACCTAATAAGGGTTTAATTTAGGATACTACAGGCACATTTCACTAACTTTCAAAATTTAAAAATCAGGAAGTTAATTTATCATCTCTTCTATGTAGAAGTCTCCAGCAGCACTTATACTTGTATCACTACTGTAACACCAATACTACCAAAGTCTTCTCATCTCTCCTTTGTCAGGTGGGCACCAAACATCGTGACATCCAAAAAAAAGGGCATGAACAAGAATTGGCTCAATCCTTCAATGTTGCCTTACCATTATATCTTCATGACTTCATGCCTCAAATCAAAAACTTCACTTCTGATTTCAATAAATCTCAGAATGCGAAGTGACCACAGAGGTCATTTAGTCCAATGGTATCAAACTCAAAAACAAAGAGGACCAGCTAAACTGTACATAAAGATCCCTGCAGATATCATGTTGACTTGGAAAACCACATTATCTATGTTCAACTGTGTTTTTATTTATTTTGCTAAATATTTCCCAATTACATTTTAATATAGTTCTGGCTGAATGCAGGAGTGTTGGTATGTTTGATACCTATAATCGAGTCCAACCTATATACTGGAATAGGTGTATACTCTGAAATATCCCAGGCAATAATTCATCTCACCCTTATCTGTAGACTCTCAGTCATGGAGGAAGAGAGTACCTAATGAGGCAAATCATTCCACTTTGGGACAGTTCTAAATGACAAGAATAGGTGAAGAGAGTAGAGACTTTGTCTAAGTAAATAGAACTTCAGAGAACTAAAGAGTGAAAACACATGGAAGGAGGAAAAAAAGCAGTGAAAACTCATAGCAATATACATAACTGCATTCCAGATTCTTCACAACTCTTACTCTGGATTGTTCCCTCTATACATATGATTTTCCTTCTAGATTTCCACTTTTCATATGATACTACTTCTTAAACACCAAAAAGTTTTCAAAGAGAAAAAAAATTCTATATGCACTGGCTGACACTGAATGTTACTGAAGCATTTGTGGTAAAGGACATTTAATTTGTCCTTTGAAGAACAAGATAAGCACTACCACAAACTGTAATACAGTATATTGGATCCTCCATTAAAGGGCACCCAGATAATGTCACTAAGACAAAAATAGCATTAAAGGCAAATAATATAATCTTCTGAATGTAAATTTAGGAGATCATAGTTCTGGAAGGAGAAGGGAACACAGATGTCCTCTATTCAAGTCCTCTCATTTTATAGAGGAGGAAACTAAGGCCAGGAAAACAAAGTTGATTTTCTTGAGGTTACCTGATAGTAAGAATCAATTCTTTCCTTTAATCTTATGGATGAATTGAAAATAATTCAATTAAACATTCTTTTATCATGTGGTACTAGAGATTCCTGTGTCAGCTGAAGACCATTATTGTCCATTTCATTTTATAACTATCTTTTCCTTCAATAAAGGAGATCCTTGACCTTGTCCCCCCATTTCCTTTGTAATGGCTGTGACTTGAAATATCTACTCTTAAGCTCCTAAGCAGATTGCTCAGACTTGAGCTCTTCAGACATATTCTTTTAAGAATAAGCAAATTACTTTTCCCGTAACACTTAAATTACACTTATCTAAGAAATTTTGAATCCTTTAGAATTTCAAAAGGAGGAATAATTGCTGTTACTTTCCCCCAAAGTGAGCTGCCTACTTGAAAAAATTATATAATTCTTTAATATTAAATTAAACAAAAAAACCCAAGATATCCACAGTTCCTATTGTTAATGGCTCTGAAATTCAGATTTAAGATAGTTAATAGAATTAAACATGCTTAGTCCTATCAAAAATCGATAGAAACCATCTAATTGATTCCCTTCATTTAGTAAAATTGGTTAAGCAAAATTACAGCAAAAGAACAAATATTTTTAATCCTGCTGCAGTTTTTTTGATAATTATATCAATAAATATATACTGATCTAGAATTTCATTGTAAGTAAAGAAAAAAATGTATAAATACTTAGATTTTGTATCAATGATATCACTCATTCAATCATACAATTAGCCAAAAAATTTCCAGAAATTTAAAAATGTTCTTTAT
Source organism: Petaurus breviceps papuanus (assembly GCF_028583685.1). Lineage (NCBI taxonomy): Eukaryota > Metazoa > Chordata > Mammalia > Diprotodontia > Petauridae > Petaurus > Petaurus breviceps. The sequence goes on along the minus strand of NW_027187278.1, from coordinate 3,508 downwards.
CTAAAGTCAATAATTTTATTACTCATCTGAAGCTTAAAGTTTCAGAACTCAGTTTATAGCATCTATGATTTACTATGAGCTACAAAAGTCATCTAAAATTTGCCAGATTTTATACACAAACACATATACAAACATACATACATGCATATATATGTGTGTATGTATATATATATATGTATGCATATGGAGGATCTACTAAGCAGTTTGAAAATTCAAATTTCACTGTACTGTTTTTTATTTCTTGAAGCAATATGTACTAGCTGTTTAAAACAGATATTAAGTAGATATTTAAATAGGCAAAACATCTTGTATTTTCCCCTCAATTTACATATTCCTCTGCTAACAATTTCTATGTAGAATGTGGCATATAGAAAAGCACAGTAATTATTAGATGATTTTAAAATGTTAATATATAACAATAAAAAACATTTTATTAAATCATGTCTTCAGAGGTGACTATCATTTTTCACAAGGTAAAGACATTAGCTAAACTAGGTATGCCTGATTTGACTCTCATTAGCTGGGAAGAAGTAATTGAGAACTTTCAATTAGAAGATAATTTTTATGAAAATGTTGATAAATTGTTTCCCTAAGAAAGAGGAACCTACAATAAAATTTAAGAAGACGATCTTAGGAATATCTCATGAGAAATATATATATATGTATATATATACACACACACACATATATATACAAATATATACATATATATATATATATATATATATATTGCCTAAGATAGACAAATGAACTGAAGAAAATAATAATAAGGGCGCCAAAAAAAAAAAAAGACCTAATAACAAAGCAAAAGATCTGAAGTAGGAGCAATACCCAAAGGCATGCCTGTAGGTTCTAGGCTCTTGGATTGCTATAGTACATATGTCAAGGGCCAAGTTATTCCAAGAGGCAAGAGGCATGAAAAGATGATCAGATTTTAGGAAGGGATGCATAATATTAAAGATGGTAAGTTAAGCCAAGTACATTGCTTTTCTGAATAAAGCTGAAAAAGAAAACCAGAACTATTTCCATAATTAGAAATCCTATAGCTAGTAAATATCAAGAGTTAAGGTAGGGAGCACACATCATTCAAGGGGGAAAAATGATAAGAAATAAGTATAACATTAAGTAATAGGCTTGGCAAAACAGGAAAACAGAACTATACCCTATAAGTTTAAGACAAGATAAATATATTTTTTAAAGGATGTAAAACAGATATAAAAATAAGGATGAAAAGGTTGGGCTCTCTGGCTGCTCTTCTCTCTCACACAGTGAGTGAGAGTGTGCGTGTATGTAAGGGGGGAGAGAAGGCATAGAGGGAGAGGAGAGAGGGAGAGGGAGAGAAAGAGGAAGAGAGATTGATAGATATACTATACACAGATGTGTACATAAAGGTGTGTATACATATATGTGTGTGTGCACATACATAACCAGACATACACATATATTTAACCCCTGGCCTCTTAATGACTTAAGCAAATTAAGTTTACTGGAAAGGTTTGCCTAAGAAAATAATAAATTTGTTATAGTGTCTCTAGAGAGCAGGCATAGGAAAGTTAGGGAAAGAGCCAACCTTTTCTTGGGACTTCTCCCAGCCTTAATCTTTTGCTCCAAGATGCCTATTGACTAATGATCCTCCAAGATGTCTCCCCTCTCAGCCACAAATCAGCCTGAAATTTCTCGTGATTATATACAGAACCCTAAGGGCACGACAAAATCCCCCAGTCAGTTGGAATTGCCCTCTTAGCTAGTACCTTTTCACTTCATCCAAGGGCTTTCAAATACTTTTCTCACTTAGTTTTCTTAGATTAATTAAAGGATTGAGATTTATTCGAACCTAGTTAAAGTCTCCTCAGAGCTAATAATGGTGGAATGCTTTTAACTCTTCCCCTACAGAAGCATCAGAGCTAGGATTTACACCCAGGCCCACTGATTCCAGAAAAGTACTCTTTCCATTGTTCCTCCCTAGGTATCAGTGAAGAAGTAGAACGAAAAGTGTGGAAAGCAAAAGGTTAGGGATACGATGACTTTCCATTTCCAAAAGATAAAGACACTGAACAACAGATGCCATGGAGAATAAGACTAAACCTCACTATAAAATAGGAAAAACCACTGTAGAATGGTAATTTGGGATAATGGGAAATACTCTTTGCCTTTGGGTTAAAAAAAAAAAAAAAGGATTGGGTACTTTCTCCTCTTTATATGTAAATATCATAAATCTTAGGTCTGACAAGAGAAAGGAAGAGATAGGCCATGCTTTTTTAAGAAAACATGTATAGCTTCTTTATATTTGATAAGGATATTTCATCATAGATTATGTAACTCCCTACCACTAACAGGATATGAAGGGAGCGAGGTAATCCAAGCAAACACTGTTTAATAATATAGATTGGACAATGGAATTAAACTTTTTATTATGGATGAACAGGGGAAAAAGAAAAGGGGGGGGATGCAAGAGTTGGCCAATGGAATTAAACTTTTTATTATGGATGAACAGGGGAAAAAGAAAAGGGGGGGGATGCAAGAGTTGGCCCACATTTGTCTTGACATCTAGTGAGAAGTTTATTTAAGATAACTGAGGTCCAGGACAGTTAAAAGAAATGGCCAGGGTCACAAGCAAGTGTTAAATCAGACAGACCTTAACTGATTTCAGTTCTCTTTTAACTATTATGAAATAAACTGGTTAGCAAATGCTTTTCTACAAAAATGGATGGCTTATATAAAATGTGTGGAGGACAACCTTGGGTTATTAAGTTATTCCTGCTAATATTAATGGTAGAGAAGATTAAAAATAATTTCAAAATTATGAAGCTATAACCTTACTCCACAACTTTCTAGAGCCTGTTTTCCAAAGGGTAGGGCAGAAGGGAAAGCAAGACTATCATTTAAGTACCCTATAACAGATATATGGGATGGAGTTCAAAGTCATTTGCTGGGCAAGTTCAACAGTTAAGAAGGCCACAGTTGATCACTTTAGCTTTCCCAACACAGTGTAAGTCACAGTTCCAGTGGGTAAATGTCATGATTTCTAGTGAATTATAACTAGGAAATAGCACTGAGCCAGCAAAGGAGGAATGAGTACTGCCAAAAAAATACTATTACAGCTTTGTATCATCTGGAGCTGATGGAAAATCTCTCAGCTTCCAAGAATATTCTTTCTGTACTTCAGATTTTTATACTTGTTTTGAACTGCATTTTATAATTGATCCACATATGGAAAGATAATGAAAAGTAAACTATTTGAAATAGTTCACAATAGGTACACTAAACTTTAATAGTGTATGTATGTGTGTGAGAGAGACAGAAATAGGAGGAGAAATAGACTTGAAACAGATAAAAAAAGAAAGAAAGAAAGAGGAAGGAAGGGAGGAAGGAAGAAAGAAAGAAAGAAAGAAAGAAAGAAAGAAAGAAAGAAAGAAAGAAAGAAAGAAAGAAAGAAAGAAAGAAAGAAAGAAAGAAAGAAGGAAAGAAAGAAAGAAAGAAAGAAAGAAAGAAAGAAAGAAAGAAAGAA
>NW_027187277.1:6568035-6571422 GCF_028583685.1 Petaurus breviceps papuanus | reverse complement strand
GGGGGGGGAGGAAAGTTGGAAGCACCCACTTATGAAAAGGGATGGGATCAAAGTAGAGAATAGAACAAGTGGGAGGTGGGATAGGAGGGAGGGAAATATAGTCAGTCTTTTACAATATCTCTACTATGTTATTGTTTTGCATTAGCCACACATGTACAACTTATACTGAACTGCTTATCTCCCCAGTAAGGGTGGGTGACAAGGGAGGAAGGGAATTAATCTGGAATTCAAAGTTTTAAAATCAAATGTTTAAATACACACACACACACACTATTATTAATACTATTTTACATGTAATTGGGAAAAAAGATATACAGGCACTGGGGCATAGAGATCCACTGGAAAAGTCGAAAGGGTTATGGGAGAAGATATGGGAGAGAGCAGATTGGAGGAGGGGATATCCTATGGGACTGCTATTTTGGGGCGGTGGATAGGGGAAAAATGGGGAGAAAATTTGCAACTCAAAATCTTGTAGAAATGAATGATGTAAATCAGAAGTTAATAAAGCATTTGAAAAAGTAGAGAGAGAAGCTCCAGAGAGAAGTACTTGTGAATGATGAACTGGAGCCCTAAGAGTTGTGGACATGTGTGGGATCTGGGCCTATTATGTTCCTTAGCTTCCAGGGCTTGTAACTGAAGACTATTGAGAACATATCTCCCATAAATGGGACTGGTTTCCCCTTCCTGGTTTGAGCTAAGATCTTATTTTACTCCAAGATGAAGCAAGTTCAATTAAAAATATATTTTATTGATATCTTTTGCTTTGATCTCATTTAGATTTCCCCTTGTACCACTCCCCTTTCCCCTTCCAGAGCCATCCCCTAAGGGTAGGCAAACTATATCTTGCCTGGTCTTTTTTTTTTTGTATAGCCTGTAAGCTTAGGATGGTTTTTACATTTTAAAATTACAGTATGTCTAGAAATAGGTAGTGGGACAGATATAGTCCACAGGCCATGGTTTGCCAACCTCTCTCTATATATAACAAAGAATTTTTTTTTAAACAAAAAGATGAAAACAATTCAACAAAATAAAAATGACAGAAAGGATTAGAACCTATGATTGGGCTCTAGATGAGAGAAAGAGAAGGGCCAGGGAACAGAAGTGGATTCCAACAAACCTCAAATACTGGTGCTGAGCACAATCCTCATGACATGGGAGTAGGAAACAAAAAGAGGGGAACATAGAAGAAAATAAGATGAAGGAAAAAAACACAATGAACAGTTATGATTATAAAGTGAATGGGATGAGTTCTCCCATAAAATGGAAGTGTATAATAGAACAGATTAGAAAGCAAAGTCTGACAATATGTTGTTTATAGGAAACATACTTGTATCATAAACATTGATACAGATTTAAAATGAGACTAGAGAAAAAAAATTATTTGCTTCTGCTGAACTCAAAAAAGCAGGGATAGCACTGATAGTCTCAAAAAAAAAACTACACCCAAAATAGACTTGATTAAGAGATAAATGAGGAAACTACATTATGTTGAAAGGTAGCACAGATAAATTAATATTAATACTAAACATGTAGGCACTGAATATCATAGCATCTAAATACTGAAAGCAAATGTTACAAGTTACATGGAGAAACAGATACCTTACAGTCCTTTTATTTGCCATCGCCCCTACAGTGGCTACTCTTTCTTCCCTTCCTCAACTTGATTCCTTGGTGAACCAGTTCAAATCCACACTGTCCTCTTCTCTCAAGTCCCTTGGCCCCCTATGGTATTGTCAATCTTGCACTGCCATGCCTCAGTCTTGAATTACTCCCACCATATGCTGCCTTTGCTCCTACTCATATACTACTGAAAAAAACTGGAAAAAAAGATCACAAAACCATGTTGATTGTGTCCACTTCAAATTTATTCTGTATTATAAACTTAACTGGGCCCTTTCTGCTTCAAGGCAATCTTTTTAGAACTCCCTATCCCATTCCCTACATTACCTCTTCCAAATCTTTTCTTCCTTTTGCAAATGTCCCATGGCTCTCCTCTCCCCATCCTCTCAACTAGGAAACTTGCCTTAAATTTAACTGAAAATGTTGAGTTATTTGATGGTATCTCCTTCTCCTCTATTGCTTATCTCACATCACTCAGATGACTTTCCTAATTATCTCCTCCTTCCCCCTTGTCTCATATGAAGAGATGGCCCTTCTTGCCAAGGCTAATCCACATGACCAAATAATCAATCCCATTCCATCCCATCTTTTCAAGTAGATTCCCCCTTTTATCATTCCTACTCTCACACTAATTTTCAATGTTTTCCTTGTCTACTAGTTTCTTCCCTACTACCTACAAACATACCCATGTCCACCCATCCTCAAAAAATCCTCACCTGTTCTGTCCATTTCTACTAGATTTCATTTTACATCACTCCTCCTTTCCATGGCTAATCTCCTTGAGAAAGCCATCTTAGTCCCTCTGCTTCCTTTTCCTCTCCCTCTCTTCTCTTCAATCTGTCAGAAATGGAATCATTCACCCAGACAAAACTGCTCCTTCCAAGGTTTCCAGTAATCTCTTAATTTCCAAAACATCCTTCTTGACCTCTCTGCATTCTTTGATAAGGTTGATCCTTCTTTCCTCCTTAACACTCTCTTCTTTCTGGGTTTTCCTCACACTACTTTTCCTGTTTCTCCTCCTACCTGTCTGACCACTTCTTCTTAGTCTCATTTGCTAGCTTTTAAGTCAAGTCACACCTAATAACCATGGATTTCCCCCTAGGTTCCATTCTGTATCCTCTTCCCTCTTAATTTTTTTAGTGATCTTAATAGTTCCCACGGATTCAATTATTAATTATACATCTCTTGTATACCCTTGCCTCTCTTCTGACACTGCCACAATGTTGGTGTAGACCATTATCACTTGAGTGCCTAAATTATTGCAATAGCCTGCATATTGGTCTTTCTGTCTCAAGGCTCTCCCCACTCCAATCCATTTTTCATTCACTATCAAACTGATCTTAAAGTATAGGTTTGATCATGTCCCTCCCTATTCAGCTAAATCCAGTGTGCCCTAGCTGGTTCAGGACTGCTATTCATATTGTAGTGTCCTTCCCATGTTGGTCTTTGGATGGGCTTGGTTGGATGGTCTTATACATGGAGTGTCCTTAAAGGTTCAATTCAGGTTTCATCTTGTCCATTAAGTTTTTCCTGATATTTCCCTGGTGGCTCTCTTAAGCTTTCTTAGAGTAGTTTGGTTTCTATCATTCCCCTCTCCTCTCTTCCCTCTCATTATTTTATCTTTCTCTATCTATCATCTATCTATCTATCTATCTATCTATCTATCTATCTATCTATCTATCTATCTATCATCTATCTATCATCTATCTATCTACCTGTCCTGTCTATCTATCTACTTTGAGGGAATATCTGTCTGTCTGTCTATCT
>NW_027187277.1:6541961-6568025 GCF_028583685.1 Petaurus breviceps papuanus | reverse complement strand
CTGTCTATCTATCTACTTTGAGGGAATATCTGTCTGTCTGTCTATCTATCTATCTATCATCTGTTTTGTTCCTCCCTTCCCCCCTGCCCCCCAGACCCAGTGGAAAGCCCCTTGAGAGGAGGAGCTGCTTTGTTTTTGTCTTTGTATCACAAGAACTTAGCACAGTATTTTACACAAAGTAGGAATTTGGTTTGTTTCTACTACCTTCCTTTTCCAAACCAATTGCCAATGCATGTCACCACACTAGGCCAGCCAGTGGTCTGCACCAAGCCATTAGCTATCTGGAAGAAAAAGAAGAAAATGATTTATCATAAAGTTATTATCTATTTTTCTTAAATTTGAGCATGGGGTATAGCTTATACTTTTGTGTAGTATGGGAGAAGACTTGATTTCAATTGTATCTTTTACAAATTTCTAATTGGTTACTAAGATACCATCACTAAATTTGAAAATTTAGACAACCTTTCTTAGCATTTGAAAAGGACTCTGGGCTTAACTTCCAATAAGTTTATTTTTAGTAATTTTATTAAGTTTATTGTCAAGAGAGCTTAACAAATATCTGTTCAATGTTAAATTAAACAAATGTTGTTTGTTTTGTTTTATGTTCCTGTGGAGTCTGATCAGGTGCTTTTGTTACCAAGATTAAAATGCTATCATAACTGTTCCCTTTTTCTAGGAAGTCCAGAACCACAGTAGGTGTGTCTCTCCCAGTCTACTGCTGTCTCCAAAGGATTCCCTGGAACTGTGTACATCTCTTGGGCTTATCTAGCTGCGGAGCAATCTCTGAGAACTTAATCAATATCTTAGAATATAGTCACTTTTAGGTCAGGGGCTGTGTTGACTTATTTTGCTTTGCATACCACCATAAATTTGGGTTCATTGTTTAATAAAAAGCTTCTAGATGACTAGATGTTTAAATGTAGAAATGCTCAAAAAATAAATGATTATTCCACATTAGAGCAATGATTTTTAACTTTTTTGAGTTGGAAATCCAACAAGACATTTGGTTTTTCAAGCAATCACCTTCCCTACTGTAATGGGAATGTAAAATTTTAAGATCTTCCCTGCCCCTAGGCTAAAGTGCACCTGGAGCCTGGGGTGGGAGGCTTGTTTTTCAGTAGATACTCTTTGATTGGCCAGTGGGTCCAGAAGGTGGTTACATTCTCTGAGCCAGGAGAAGGCTATATAAACCCTGATGTGAGGCTTTGCTTTGGGGCTCACTTTGAGAAGTGTTGTGTGATTTGATCAGATGAGACTCTGGGAAGCCGTTGTTGAGAGTCCCCCGGCTTTGAAAAACCCATATGTTGATTTGATATGGATGTAATGGTTGGACAGTTTGGAAACCTGTCTACTTGATCTGTTTCTCTGTCTTGATAATTCTGTCTGTGTATTCTGAAGTTCAGGGTGCTGACCTTTTTCCCCTGAACTAGGTAAATGATACATATTTGACTGATTAAAGTAAGCTTGTTAACCCATTTTGAGTTGCTTTCCTTTAACAAAGCAGATCCAAGAACCTGTGTTGGCAGCCACCCTGGGGATGCTGGGGTGCTTGCTGCTACACCTACTCAAAAACTGGGAACTGAAAACAACAAAAAAGACTAGCACACAAATGAAAATCGGATAGGACATTTTGATCATTTCTTCAGTTCATTTTAAGTAGAAAACCTGTGAACTTAAGATAAATACATTATACATACATTCAAACACACATATAAATTAATGCATATATAATAAAAATTCATAGGATTATAGATTTAGAGATAAAAGTCCCTTAGTGACCATATGCTAAAGTCCTCATTTTATAGTCCAGGTACTCAGGCCAAAAGAAGTTAAGTGACTGGTCCATGGTTGCATAGCTATAGCAAGTGTCTGAGGTGGGATTCAAACCTAGGTCTTCCTGACCCCCAGGCCAGCACTTAGGGTTGAACATATAGCATTTGATTTTCTTCTTCTTTTTTGATTGCCTAATGTGATTTCACTACTTTCATTTAAAAAGAGCAATAATCTAGGCTATGTAGGGGGCAGTTAAGGTTAAGCAATTTGTCCATGATGCCAAAACTAATATTCATCAGAAACATGATTTGAATGCCAGAGTTCCTGACTCTAAGACCAGGAGTATATTCATATCATACTCCCTCTCTCAATAAATACACACACACACATATGTATGTGTATATTTTCATTTTTAAAATTATTATATATTATTAGGGTATATATGTGCATATGCATGCGTTTATAGACACATATACAAACTTTAGGGAGATCAAGTTGAAAGGAGGATGGATGGTAGTGTGGTGGGTAGGAACTTGAGGCAGGGAGACTAGTAGGCTGTTGCATTAATCCAGATATCAGGTGAGGATTTACCTCAGGGTGGTTGCAGGAGAGAAGGGGGTAAATACAAGAAAGTTGCACACACATGACAGCATATGATAAATGACTGGATATCAAGAGTGAGAGAGTGAGGAATTGAGGGAGAAACTGAGATTGCAAGCATGCAGATGGTGGTACCTTCAATAGTAATCAGGAATTTAGGAAGAGGGAAAGGTTTGGGTAAAACATAATGATTTCAGTTTTGGACATGTTGAGTTTAAGATGTCTAAAGGACATTGCATTTGAGATGCTTAATAGGCAGTTAGAGATGTGAGACTAGAGACTAAGAGAAAGAGAAAGGAATAAACATTTATTAAGTGCATACAGTATATTAGGCACTGTGCTAAGCACTTTAAAATATCTCGTTCATCCTTGCACCAATATTGTGAGGTAGGTGCTATTATCCCCATTTTGCAAGGAAGGAAACTAAGGCAGAAAAACATTAAATGACATGCCTAAGGTCACAGCTAGTAAGTGTCTGAGGTAATATTTGAACTTAGGTCTTCCTGACTTTAAGGTCAGTGCTCTATTCACTTTTCTGCCTAGTTGAGGTTAGGGTTAGACAAGTGAATCTGAGAGTCATCTGCACAGAGATAAAAACTGAAACCATGGGAGCTGATGAGTTCATCAAATGAAATTGTAGAGAGGAAGAAAAGAAGAAAGCTTAAGGACAGAGCTTTAGAGACCCCCATGGTGAATAGACATGACATGGATGATCCAGGAAAGGATACGGAGAAGGAATGTTCAGATAGATAGGAGGGGTGTTATCATGGAGTGTCAGCAGAGAGCAGTATCATGAAAACCCAGAGAGAAAGAATATCAAGAAATGAGTGAAGTGGCAGCTAGGTGGCACAGTGAGTACGAGCACCGGCCCTGGGGTTGGGAGGACCTGGGATTGGTTCTGGCCTCAGATACTTAACACCCACACAAAATAACTGGCTGTATAACCTTGGGCAACTTACTTAAACCCAATTGCTTTTTTAAAAAAAAGTGAGTGATGGACCATATCCAAGGCTGCAGAGAGGATTGAGAAAAGGCTATTAAATTTGGCAATTAAGAGATCATTAGTAACTTTAGAGAAAACAGTTTAGGTTGAATGATGGGGTCAGAAGTCAGACTGCAAAGAGTTAAGAAGTGAATGAGAGGGGGAAAATGTAAGCACTGCTTACAGAAGGCCTTTCTAAGAATTTAGCCATAAAAGGAGGGAGAGATAGAGGATGAAAGTTAGTGGGGACACATGGATCAAGTGAGAGAGGGGAGAGACAATGGCACATTTTTAGACAGTAGAGAAGCACTCAGTGGCCTGGGAATGATTGATAATTAGTGAGAGAGTAGAGATGACAAAGAGGGCAATTTTCTGGAGAAGATGAGATGGAATGGATCACTTGTTCATGAAGAAGGGTTTGCCTCCTCCTTCAAATCCATGTATCCCCTCTCCCAAATCAAACACTTAATTCCTAATACTTTCCAGATAACTCTAAGAGAAAAACAAAATTATAAATTAATTCACACTGAGATGTATCTATATTACTCTACTGCCAAGGGCTTCTTCATTTTAAAAAACGTTCCTTGGAGAACAAATGCCTGAAATCAAAAGAATCTTTAAAGGCTGAGTGGGTCACCTTAGTTTCAAACAAAAAATAGGACCAAGAAACTTAAAAGCAACATTGTATTTAGCTCCAACACTACCAGAATAATTTTACTTTTACCAGTTATCAAGGCATAAACCCCTATGTATATACTCTATGCAGTATTAACTTAAAGCTGATGTACTTACCTGAGTTATGACATAGAAACCAAAATTGTGAATATTATAGAAATATCCCAAGCCAAAAAGGGTTGTAAAGGCTCCGCTGGCAAACATTCCAAATGTTAGGTAATATCTAATTGGCAGGCGTTCCCCTATTATGCCACTGAAAAAGAGAAATGGGGAAGCAGAGGGCAAGAAAGCTCATCACTGAACAATTACTTTTGGAATATTTTTATGTTGTTAGTTGATCTTTGAGAAAGACAAACAATTAAGAAATTCCAAGATGGGTATAAATCATAACTTATATAAAGCACTTATTAAGCAGAAAATGACAGTAAGCTATAATGAGGTACTTCCTTCATCAAAAAGAATTAATTATAAGGCACTAAATCTCATGAATATTGTTTATTAATTAGTAAATAAAACAGGTATCTTGACAGTAGGTAATCTTTTAGTATCAAGAGTATAAAACAACATTTTAAAATATCAGAACTGAAGGAATATGAAATGATACAGAAACAAACAATATATATGTATATAATACACAAACACACACACATATATATTTCTAGGGAATTAACTCCCTTCAATTTACTCTAATTAGTGCTTGCCAGATGTACTACAGAGTAACATTACTAGGAAAACCTTAAGGAATACTAAACCATCCTAAATTACTTGCTGAATAAATTATCACCTTATGTTCCATCCTGAAAGCAAAAAAGCTAATGAGAGCTGTTAGGGCCCTTTTCAAAAACCAAAAGCTTTATAAGTGCTTCTGTTCAATGCAAACAAAAGAGGAATTAAATGATCTAAGTGGGGAACCTATGGCCTTGAGGCTACATGTGATCTCTGACTGAATCCAAACTTCACAGAACAAATTCCCAGTTTAAATTCAACAAAAAGTCTATCAAATAGATTGTTTTTTGAATTCATAAAGTAGGAGAAATCTGCCTTCAATTTGGTGCCTGACTCATTTCAGAATTGAGAAAGAAGAAAACAAATTTTAAAACAACATACTAAGTTTAGGAGTTACCAAATTCTTCCCCCCCCCAAAAACATTTGGTTAATATCATATAGAATTCAGAGTTAGAAGTGCATATAATCTAACATCCCAATATTTTGGATGAGAAAACAGGGCTAAAGAGGTGAAAGAAAGTTATATGTGCATGATGTGTGTGTGTATGTGTACACATACATATACTAAGTGCAGATTGTTATCCAAACATGAGAAGAAAGCAAAAATGATATAGGGGAGCGGCTAGGTGGTACAGTGAATAGAGCACTGGCCCTGGAGTCAGGAGGATCTGAGTTCAAATCAGGCCTCAGACACTTAATATTACTAGCTGTGTGACCTTGGACAACTCACTTAACCCCAATTGCCCTGCCTTCCCCCCTCCAAAAAAAAAGCAAAAAAAAATTTATATAGGAAGGAATGGCATAAGTGATTCAAGGAGAACACAAAGAAGAGAAAGAATGTGAAGAGGCAGCAATGCTAACATGTTTCAGGAAGTTGGAGAGTAGAAACATATATGTATGATACCAAGAAGGAAGGGGAAAAGGAAAAGCCCCCGGGTATCTGGAGTTTTCCAACAGGTATGAAGTTCTTCCTGTATTGGGTGGGACTGAATTCTCTGAGGAAGAAATAGCTTTCAGTGCTTCAGGAAAAGATGAGGCTGTGATATATGTACAACAGAAGAAAGAACCTTCTAGGTATTTAAAACTTGCTTTGTTGTTCTCAAACTTGGGAGTTAAAAACTTCAGGATTTCAGCTGAAACATTTTTCTAGCCATTAACTCCCCAACTTGATATATTATACCTGGTAAATCCTCTCATCACTGCTTCCTAATTTCTAAAGATATTTTTACAAACTTCACACCTTTCTACTTTCAATTGCTTTTTAAACTAAAGGCCAGTACTTGGACAAACACGCTATAACTCTGGGTATTCCTGATCTGTGGTGGGTCTACCTGGAATTACTAGAAAAATGGATGAAACATCCCTTTTCCTAAAATTTTTTTTAAACATTTAAGATGTTAAAAAAGATCAATAACACTTTCAAACACCCCACTGAAACCCCCTGCATCACCTCCTGCTTATTGTATGCTATACCGGATGTCCTAAAGGTTGTCCTAAAAAAACTCAACTTGTTCAAGACCATATTCATCTTTCTCTTCAAACCCTCCCTTCTGCCCAACTTTCATATTACTGTTCAGGGCAACAACATCTTAATGTACCCAGGCTCTCACCCAAGCTTTCAACAGCAGTGTTATTTATCCTTGACTCCTTCCACTTTCTCGCCCTACGTATCAAATCAGTTGTGAAATTTTGCTTCTGTCTCCACAATATCTCTCACATAACTTACCTTTTCTCCACTTGCAGTGGATAGCCTAATTTGGCCCTCATTTCTTTTCACCTAGACTACTGATTGGTTTCCCTGTCCAAAGTCTCGACCCAAGTCAAGCTATCCTGTGCCCAGCTACCAAAATTATTTTCCTAATTCTCACCATTCTCACTTCCATAGTCAATAAATTCCAATGGATTACCTTTACCATCTGGCTCCATCCTCTTACACCCTTCCACTCTGTGATCTAGCCATAATGTTCTTCTTGCTCTTCCTCACAGACAACAAACTATCTCCCACCTCCATGTATTTAGACTGGCTGTATGCCATGCCTATAATACTCTCCCCTCTTCACTCCCTCCCACCCCCATGGAAGCCCTGATTTCCTTTAAAACTAAGCTCAATCACAACCTTCCATGTCAGGCTTTTCTGATCTGCCTTTTTTTCCAAGGTTAACTTGCTTCTGTTTTGTATGTGTTTTGTATATAGCTATACATAAACTACTTGAGGCAAAGAATATTTTGCTTTTGTCTTTGTATCCCCAGCATACAGCATGGTACCTAGCAAATAGTAGGTCCTTAATTAACATTTATTAATTAATTGATTGATTTCCTTTCGATATTCAAAATTTTAAAAGTTATAATGAGTTCTCAAGTTTTGAATATTACTTCTTGGTATTACCAGGGCTAAGGGTTCCATACCTTCTCTGGACCTCATTTATTTCATCTACTAAATGATGAAATTAGACTAGAAGAATTCTAAGGTACTGCCGACTCTATCACTGTATAGTTTGATGATTCTCTGAAACATTAGTTATTGATATAGCATACTGAATGGTCCCTCCATTATACTTTAAGTCAAGTATCCATATGTAAATAGGATGGAGTAGTTTAAACAATACTAGACTTAGAATCAAGGGACCTGGATTTAAATGCTGGCTCCCCAACTTAAACAGTCTCAAAAACAAGTCACTTAACATTTTAAAGCTTTAGTTTTCTCATATGTAAAATGGGAATAATACTTAAACTATTTAACATTATATTGTTATAAATGTATAAGAAGCTGTTAGGAGAGAATAAGGAACTATTAGGCAAATTGAAAAAATTTTAAACTCCAGGGGATGGATTTTTTCTTCTTTTGGCATAAAGCAGGTAAGAAATAAAACAAAATAAGAGATAAGTAAGCAATATTCATTATTTATCTTCTCTGCCCATTTATAGTTAAATAATATTAAGAGTCATATGGATAGGCAGTGATCCTTGATTATATAAAAACTACCTTAAAAGTTTTACCCTTTGTGGAAAATGGATTTGTTTTCTGGCTGGGGTAGAGGCAAAAGAAAGGGCATCAGAATGCATTTGAGGCTAGAGTTCATTTTCTGAACAGAGTAGAGTTAGGTATGGAGCAGGCATTGCTTTTGCCTCTCAGTGGAAATAAAATTGTGCCATAGAGCATGATGTGTCCAAGTAGATCTATTTCCCTAGAAGCTATGGCTACAGGGTAGATGAGGGCCATGAGATCTAACAGAAATATGAGTCATATATAGAGAGGAGTCTTTTTTTTATTTTTGGAGGGGGGAGGGCAGGTCAATTGGGGTTAAGTGACTTGCCCAATGTCACATGTCTAGTAAGTATTCAGTGTCTGAGGTCGGATTTGAACTCAGGTCCTCCAGACTTCAGGACTGGTGCTCTATTCACTATGCCACCTAGCTACTGCTATAGAGAGGAGTCTTAAGAACCAAATTAAATGTTTCTTACCTTAAATACATTCCAATTGCATAAGCACAAAGGAATGAATAATCCAATGCTCCCAGTAATTGCTGATAGTTCTTTTTATCTAAACAATGAGATAAGTCCATTATTAGTATCCATCCTCATATTAAAAGGTGGTTTAGTGAGTGGTTTAAAAAAAGATGCAAAATTTTATCTGGGGGAGGGAGGTGGAGCCAAGATGGAGGAATAAAAGCAGGAACTTGCTGGAGTTCCCGCTCCAACTACCTCTAATACCTGTAAAATAATGACTCTACACAAATTTTAGAGTTACAGAACCCATAAAGTGACAGTGAGAAACAAATCTCCTGCTGAAGGCAGCCTGGCAGGCCAACAGAAAGAGTCTATTGCACTGGGCTGGGAGCTGAGCACAGTCCCATGTGAGCTGCATGCACCCAGACTGGTAGCCCAGACAGGCAAGAGCATATTTCAGGAGAGTGAATCATCAGCAGCTGTGGTGATTTCAAGACTTCTTAACCCATACACACCAAAGAGAAAGTAAAAGGTCAGTAGGGAACTCTGTTGAAACTGGGTGAGAGAAGAGCGTGGTCTGGTCCCTGCCCCCAGGGTGAGAGGTGTGCTGTGATGCAGCAGCTGCAGCTGCTGCCAGCCTCTGGAGCTTCTGGCCTACACATAGAAGGGGAACCAAGAGACTACTAAGAAGGTAATTGCTTGTGCTTTGACCTGCTTTGATCTGGGTTGCAGTCTTGGGTGGTGGTCCTTGGGAGAGGAACACCAGTATGCCAGAGCTTGTGGTGGCTGTAGAGAGGGCATCCTCCTCATAGTTCTGACAATAGCTCTGACAACTGTGAAAACCCCAGCAATTTGGGACATAACACTCTCCACTCTGGAAGCAGAGTTCTACCATGACAAAGAGTTCAAAAGTCATGGAATTGGCTGACAAGATGGGCAAACACAGGAAGCGCAATTAGACCTTAGAATCTTTTTTGGGGAACAAAAAGAATCAAAACATGGAACCAGAAGAAGACAACAAAGTAAAAACTCCTCCATCTAAAGCTTCCAAGAAAAATATGAACTGGTTGCAGGCCATGAAGGAGGAAAAGAAGGATTTTGAAAATCAAGTAAAAGAAGTGGAGGAAAAATTGGGAAGAGAAATGAGAATGAAGCAAGAAAATCATGAAAAGTGAGTCAACAGTCTGACTGAAGAAAATAACACCTTAAAATACAGACTAACATGGGGTGGCTAGGTGGCACAGTGAATAGAGCACTGGCCCTGGAGTCAAGAGGACCTGAGTTCAAATGCAGCCTCAGACACTTAACACAAAAACTAGCCCTATGACGTTGGGCAAGTCACTTAACCCCAATTGCCCGACCTTCCCCCTCCAAAAAAAAAAAAAAAAGAAAATATAGACTAACTCAAAATGGCAAAAGAGGCTAAAGAGCCAATGAGGAGGAGAATGCCTTAAAAAGCTGAATTGGCCAGATGGAAAAGGAATTTCAACCACTCACTGAAGAGAATAATTCTTTTAAAATTAGACTGGAGCAAATGAAAGCTAATGACTTAATCAGAAATCAAGATACTATAAAACAGATCCAAACAAATGAAAAAATAGAAGGCAATATGAAATATCTCATTGGAAAAACCACTGACAGAGAAAATAGATCCAGGAGAGACCATTTAAAAATTATTGGACTATCTGAAAGCCATGATCAAAAAAGGAGTCTAGAAATCATCCTTCAAGAAATTCTAAGGGAAATTGCCCTGATATTTTAGAACCACAGAGCAAGATAGAAATGGAAGGAATTCACTGATCACATCTTGAAAAAGATCCCAAAAAGAACACTCCTAGGAATATTATAGCCAAATTCCAGAGTTCCCAGGTCAAGGAGAAAATATTACAAGCAGCCAGGAAGAAACAATTTGAGTGTTGTGGAAACACAATCAGGATAACACAAGATCTAGCAGCTTCTACATTAAGGGATCGAAGGGCTTAGAATATGATATTCCAGAGGTCAAAGGAGCTAGGATTAAAACCAAGAATTACCTACCCAGCAAAACTGAGTATAATGCTTCATGGGAAAATATGGTCATTCAATGGAATAGAGGACTTTCAAGCATTCTTGATGAAAAACCAGAGCTGAACAGAAAATTTGACTTTCAAATACAAGAAGCAAGAGAAGCATGAGAAGGTAAACAGGAAAAAGAAATCATAAGGAACTTATTAAAGTTGAACTATTCACATTCCTACATGGAAAAACAATAATTGTAACTCATGAGACTTTTATCAGTATGAGGATAGTTGAAGGGAATATATATGTATACATGCATATATGTGTATGTATAGGAGGGTGTATGTGTGTATATATATATATGTATATATTTAAGTGTGTGTATATGTGTGTACATGTATACATAGACTGAGGGCACAGGATCAGTTGAGTAGGAAGGGATGATATATAAAAAAAATAAAATTAAGAGGTGAGAGAGAAATATATTGGGAGAATGAGAAAGGGAAAGATAGACAAGGGTAAATTATCTCATAAAAGAGGCAAGAGAAAACTGTTACAATGGAGGGAAAGAGCAGGAAGGTGAAAGGGAATGGGTCAACCTTACTCTCATTGAATTTGTCTTAAGGAGGGAATAACATACACACTCAATTGGGTATCTTACCCTACAGGAAAGTAGGGGGAAGGGGATAAGAAAGGGGATAATAGAAGGGAGGAAAGATTGCGGGAGAGGGTAGTTAGAAACAAACACTTTTGAAAAGGGACAGGGTGAAAGTAGAAAATAGAATAAGTGGGGGGTGGGAAATATAGTTATTAGTCTTTCACAATGTAACTGCTATGGAAACATCTTGCATAGCTACACATGTACAACCTATATTGAATTGTTTGTCTTCCTAGTGGGGGTGGGTGAGGAAGGAAGAAGAGAAAGAATCTGGAAATCAAAGTTTTAAAAACAAATGTTTTAAAAAATTGTTTTTTACATGCAACTGGGAAATAAGATATACAGGCACTGGGCTATAGAAATCCATCTTGCCCTACTAGAAAGTTAAGGGGGGAGGGAAAAGGAGGGAGGATATAAGAAAGAACAGATCAGGAAGGGGTGCTTGGTAGGCTTGCTATCTTGGGGTGGGAAGTAGGGGAAAGACAGAGAGAAAATTTGTAACTCAAAATCTTGTGGAAATGAATGTTGAAAACTAAAAATAAATAAATAAATTGGAAAAAAAATTGTCCTTATTGAAGTCTAGGTAACAGTCCTTTTTTTTTTTTTTGAGTTGTTTTTTGAGTGGGAAGGTAGGGCAATTGGGGTTAAGTTACTTGCCCAAGGTCACCCGGATAGTTTTTTGTGTTAAGTGTCTGAGGCTGGATTTGAACTCAGGTCCTCCTGACTCCAGGTCTGGTGATCTATTCACTGTACCATCTAGCCACCCCCAGGGTAACAGTCTTGAGTCAGAAAAAGGTGAGTGTGAATACAGGAAATATAACTTTTTGTTTGTTTGTTTTTGCTTTTTGGAGGGCAGTTAGGGTTAAGTAACTTGCCCAAGTTTACATGGTTAGTTTTTTTGTGTGGGTGTTGTGTCTGAGGCCAGACCTAAACTTGGTCCTCCTGACTCTGGGGCCGGCGCTTTACTCATTGAGCCACCTAGCCGCAACGAAATATAACTTTTAATATTCTCCTTGATTTCTTAGTGAGGAAAGGTAAAGTTGATCTGTCTGGAACTTATATACCTGTGTCTTGATTTTAAATGATTATTTCATACATATATACACACACCAATACATACATATATAGTACATTATATACATATGTACATAAACATGCACACACATATGTATACAAACAATATAAGAAATGACAAGCAGTGGCGGCTAGGTGGAGCAGTGAATAGAGCACTGGCCCTGGAGTTAGGAGGACCTGAGTTCAAATCCCACCTCAGACACTTAACACAAAAAACTAGCTGTGTGACCTTCGGCAAGTCACTTAACCCCAATTGCCCTACCTTCCCCCCTCCAAAAAAAAGCAAAAAAAAAAAAAAAAAAAAAGAAATGATAAGCAGGATAGTTGCAGAAAAACCGAAAAACCTGGGAAGACTGATACAAACTGATACAAAGTGTGAATTGAGCAAACCAGAACATTGTACATAGTAACAATGATAATTGTGAAAAATTTAGCTATTCTGATTTAAAAAAAAAAATGATCCAAGCCAATTCCAAAGGACCCATGATGAAGATATCCATTTCCAGAGAGAGAACTCTTGAACTCAGAGTACAGATTAAAGCACACTTTTTAAAAAACTTTATGTTTCTTGCTTTTTGTTGTTGTTTTTGCATCATGGCTAATATGGAAATAAATTTTGCATGACTTCACATGTATACTGATGGGTTGGGGATAGGTAGGAGGGAGAGAATTTGGAACTCAAAATTTTAAAAAAAGTAATGTTAAAAATAAATATAAAATATTTTAAAAACTAACAATGGACTCTCATGAGCCTGTAATGAGCTAGTTTCAGCATATCCTGAAAATGCCTAGCTTGGCCTAGACTTTGAAAGAGAAAAATCAAAAGAAGGAAGTAGAGGGATAAAAGAAGGGAGGGAAAGAGGAAGGAGGTAAGAAAGAAAAAAAGAAAGGAAGGGAAAATATTTAAACAAATTAAAAGTAATTAGTTTGGGACAGATTAAAAGTAAGGGAGATAAAGAACCTTAGCAATAGATTTTCATTGAAGTAGTGTAAGCAAAATTTACAGGAATGAAATGCTAGCCTGAAAAACAAAAAGGATAAAAATTGGTGCAAAACAAACAAATGGAAGAAAACAAAACCTTAAAACTCATAACTTTAATGTGAGTGGTTTAAACAATCCAGTTAAATGAATAGGGAAAAATTTTGCATCAAATATTTCTGATAAGAATCTGATATTCTTATGCACATATATATCTATATATCACAAATAGGTAAGACCAAGTTCTATAACAAGTAGACAAGAAGAACTCAGATTAGGGGTAGCCAGGTGGTGCAGTGAGTAAGAGCACTGGCCCCAGAGTCGGGAGACCTGGGATCAGTTCCGGCCCCTGATACTTCACACCCTCACACACACACACACACACACACACACACACACACACACACACACACACACACGCAAAACTGGCCGTGTAACCTTGAGCAAGTTACTTAACCCCAATTTCTTTAATAAAAAAAAAAGAACTCAGATTATTGACAGTCACATACAAATTACTCCAAATCACTAAGGGAAAAGCAAATGAACAATAACATGGAGACTTTACCTTACATACATCAAATCGGCAAAAATTACAAAAGATGCAACTAGCAAATGTTGCAGTAGATGCAGGAAGACAGACGCCCTAAATATCTACCCCGGTTTCCTTATCTTCCATCCAACTAGCCCACTTAGATTGGGAAAAGGTGACAAAACCAGGAATTTATTGACCTGGTGTTGGAACAGAGTTTAAGTTATTTCTCTCCTGAAGTAGATTTGTTGTAGCCTATGGCTGTATTGACCTGGCTCATGGAGGATTAGGTCCTTCCAACATAGTGGATATCAGAAGATCATGCAAATCACCAAATTCTGTTCTACTGATCAGATGTATTTCACTATGGAAATGGGGAGGGAAGTGGTGGTGAGCCTATAGAAACTAAGCACTACTATATATTTCTTTCATATCCTTGCTATTTTAGGACTGAGTTAACCATTCAGTGACTTAGAAAATATAGTCCCAACATCAAACCTGAAGTAACAGGTGCCAGAATCAGAGTTTCCCCTAATATTTGGTGTAGTCAACAATTGAGATAAAGTGACCTCATGGCTCATGGTTGAATTGGGGGGAGGAGAATTGCAAACATAGAGGGTGAGATGATCAGATGTTCAGATGTGGTAGTCTGGCTCCCACTGCCAAGGTCCCTTCTAGTTGTATATGGGGAGTCATCTTAATGAAAAAGGAGCATGAGAAATTCTCTTGATGGAAAAGGAGAAGATTCTCATTCAGTTTAGTGAGTTCAGGAGGAGGTTGCCCAGGAGAGTAAAGAAAGCTTTACCTGGTTGCTATTTTACCATCTTGGACTGCCAGCGGAGTAGGATTGAAAGTGAACTGCTCCAGACAGACATTCAGTAACTAGAGAAAGAGCTCTTAGCTTTTAGGGATGATGTGGTGCAGGCCAAGGATCAGCTAACAGAGCTGGTGATAGCAATGAAAGGATCTCTCCTGACTGGGGTGGGGAATGACAGGCCACAACCTGTCCCAGATGTTTCACTATAGGAAAAGAGGGCAACCCCTCCATAGATGCTTCTAATGGATCAAAGATTTTGCATCACTTCCATGGTGTGGCTTTCAGAGAGGGAAATTTTGGTGGTTGAGCCTAGGAATGAGCCTAGGAATGGTGGTGGTAAGAGGCTTATGACATATTTGCCACTTTAATAATGATAAACCTGATTGATGATGAAGAATCTGTGGCTGTGCCAGAAATGTTATCATCTATTCTGTGTCGTAGATATTCCAGTGCTGTTCTGACTCACCACCCCCGCCTTACTTAGGAGACCCAGTTAGAACTGCAAATATTTGGCATCACATACATGGGCCATATTGTTGAGATATGGATGACAAAGGAAAAATCCAGGATTTCTGGTTTGTTTTTTTCATATTTTCTCCTTTTTATTTCTTCTTTTTCTTTACTCTTTGGGGGTGGGAAGTTTGTAGCTTAAAGGGTTGGAGAAAAAAAAATAACAACCCTAAAAATCCTAAAAATTCCTAAAAGCATTTAAATGATTGAATTTCTTCTACAAGAGTAATATCAAACTCTAAGCCCCAAACTCCCCAAAATGGCTGGAATTAAATTAAAATGTAATTGGGAAATGTTTAACAAAATAAAATAAAATAAAATACAACATAGATAATGTAAATTTGTGGTTCTCTAAGTCAATATGTCCCCTACTTCACCCCATGAAGGGATCTCTTATTATTTGAGTTTGACACCACAATTTTAAAAGATACTTCGAACATTGATGCAATGGGGTTAGTATGTGACAGTACCAATATCAATAATGTCTACCAGGCTTTCCCTTTCTCTATTACACAAACCCCTCCCCCCCCCCAACATTAGTTAGGAAAAAATGATATAGTCAAGATTTAATGATTAGTCTGTGAGTAAGGCAAAGGTCAAGCTGTGCTTCTCTTAATGCAGTTTCCTTTTGACCTATGGTTGTGTTAACATGAATTTCTGGTCAACTGGGGCATTAAAAAGTATCACCCAGGTGAGGTCAGGCCCTTCCGTGTGTAGGATGACTATGCATATTACCGTATGCTGATCAGTTATATTTCCATATGGAGACTGGGATGGTGGTGAAATCTAGAATCTACAGAAGTAAAATACTACCATATCTTTGGTGTTTTAGGGCTAAGCAAAACCTCTTAAGTTAATTGTTCCCTGTCTTTATCATTTCTTCCCAGTTTTGAAACTTAACTAACTGAATATTGGTGTCAGGCCCACTTCAATACTAATACATTGTTAGTGAAGTTGTTATTTGGTCCAATCATTCTGAAAGCAATATGGAATTATGTGAAGAAAATGATACATCCATCTGTGGAATCCAGAAATGCCACTTTCGATAGTGGTAAAAAGACACCACTATATCTCTACATATGCTAGGTATATTATTCCAGGGAAATAAAAGACAGATAGGTCCCAAATATTTAAAAATATTAATTGCAGTACATATTATCATAGTACATGACTGGAAAGAAAATAGTTACCCATCAATTATGAAATGGCTAAACAAATTGTGGCACATGAATATAATGGAATATTATACCCTAAAAATGATTAATATAAATAATTCAAAGGGACATGAGAAAACTTGTATGAACTTATATGAAGTAAACATTAACTAAGAAAATATATACATGTATGTATGTATAACTGCTCCAATAATATAAAAAGAAAGAACAATAAAGTGAAACAAGAAATTGTAATTATTATTTCCAAGCTTGGCTCCTGAGAACAGTTGAAAAAATCTGCCCCTCCTCCCAACTTTCTTCGTAGAAATGGAGGATCATGGGTGTTGAATACTGTATATGCTGTCAGATACAAATGATGTGTTGGTTGGTTTCGATAATTTTTTTCTTTTAAAAAAATCTTTGGAGGGGCAGCTAGGCGGCGCGGTGAATAGACCACTAGCCTCAGAGGACCTGGATTCAAGTCCAGCCTCAGATACTTACCATAAAAAAAACTAGCTGTGTGACCTTGGGCAAGTTGCTTAACCCCAACTGCCTTCCAAAAAGCAAAAAAAAAAAAAAAAAAGCTTTGGGGAAAGCACCCTGAATAGGGGTGAATAGGAGGGATGTATCCAGAAACTAATGATATTTTTTAAAGACACCAATAAAAATTTAGTCTTTTTAGGCTAAATAATAAAAGATACCTATAACTTTAAATTATTATAAATTAATAATTTCCTTGTTGCAATGTTTAGAGTAGTGATTTTTTCCCATGTTGGGAACTCTATTTCTGAAATTAAAGTATATTACTTAAACTTAAGTGTATCCACAATTGTTGCACAAATTAGTAAGGTTGGAAAAGAAATGTAATTTCTGCCCATAACTTCATATGCAAAATCACCAAGCTATTATAAGTGACAAATAAAATAGAAGAATAAGGGATTGTTGAAACAGGGAGCTTACCAAATGGTGCCCAACCACAATGAGTTTCATTATCTGATATTTTCCCAGAAGGATCACGGAAGGCATTTTCATTAAATGTGTTGAGTTTGACTTTACCATGAGAAGCACACTGCTTATGCAATTCACCCTAGTGAATAAAAGGAATGAATACATGAAGGAATAGAAAACATGCACAATGGAAAGTCAGAAGATAATATATAGTAATATAAATGCTAACTATCTGTCTAGCATTATGCAAGGTACTTGATTAATCCTTCTTCCCTCTTCCCTACAAATAGATACAACTGAAGTAATTATAGAAATCAAAAGGCAGATATCAGAGGCAATGATATGAATATTAACAAACCGCCAATACTTGCAGCACTTCAGAAAGGCAGAAAACCATTTTTCTTAACCAAATTGGCTTGATAGCTGACATTCTTTTCAATAAAATTCTTAACCTTTTAGCAGCAGTCTGCTGAAGCCTATGAACCTTTCCTTAGAATAACATTTTAAAGAAAGAAATGTTAAATTTCAATAAGAGGTTATTGAAAATAAAGATGCAATTTTCCCCCATTCAAGTTCACAGACCTCTGAAATGTATCCATAGGTTAAGAACTCTTGCTTTAAGAAGTGCGAAGGAATTTTCTTTACTTGAATTGGAAGGAGCACTGTTATTGGCTGCAGGATATTGGTCCACTGTGGACCATTAAAAAGATGAGTTGACCCATTTAGCAATCACTGTGGAATGTGACCACTGCATCTATATCAGAGAATAATAGAAAGGATATGTTTTTCTTTCCTCTCCCCATCACATGCCACTCAATTTGCCCAATAAGAGACATCATTTTAGCTAGCACTAATACACAGCAGCTTCAAGGGGTGGCACCTCTGACAAGAGGGAAAAGATATAAACATAAACCTAAGGGAGAATCAGTATTGGCATGTAGGAGCTGGCCTGGCAGGGACACAAAATGTGGGGGGAGGGAAAGGTCAAGTGGACTACAGGAAGAGAGAACATAATCAGGGCCCTACAGAATCAGAGATATGAGTTGCCTTGCATGTTCCCTACAAATGTCTTTGCATAAGAATATGTCCACTTGGTGCAGCTAGGTGCTGCAGTGAATAGAGCACTGGCCCTGGAGTCAGGAGGACCTGAGTTCAAATCCGATTTCAGACTCTTGACACACTTACTAGCTGTGTGACCTTGGGCAAGTCACTTAACCCCAACTGCCTTGCCTTCCCCCCTCCAAATAAAAAACCAAACCAAGAATATGTCCATTTTACCCATGGACACTGCAGATTTATGGGAAAGTATACTTCAGGTTTATGTTGAGGGAATTTTTTGTAGCTACATAGCTCCATGTAGAAACAAAGCACATTAGCTACATATTCATACAAAATGTCTTACTAAATGCCTAGGCTTTGAACTAATTATTTTAATAGGGTAATCATTAAAAGGGGATTCAGAGATGGGGGCTTATTGACATACCCATTGTTCCAGCAATACCATTGCTAAGTCTGTATCCCAGAAACATAAAAAAAAAAAGGTGGGGAAAGATGGAGTGTGGGGGGGAAAAGGACCTATTTGTATAAAAATATTTATAGTAGCATTTTTTTTGTAGTGGCTAAGAATTTAAAATCAAAGGGATGCCCATCAATTGGGGAATGGCTAAGCAAACTTCGGTATATGATTGTAACGGAATATTATGGTGCTATAAGAAATGACAAGCAGGATGATTTCAGAAAAATTGGGAAAGACTTACATGAACTGATGTAAAGTGAAGTGAACAGAATCAGGAGAACATTCTACATAGTAACTGCAATATTGTTCAGTGAAAAACTGTGAATTACAGTTATTCTCAGCAATACAATGATTCAAGAAAATCCCAAAGCACTACCTGTCTCCATAGAAAGAACTGATACTGTTCGAATACAGACAGAAGCATGCTATTTTTCACTTTTTTTTCTTTCATTCTTTTTCTTTTATTCAAGTCTTGTACAAAATAACTAATATGGAAATGTTTTACATGATTGCAGATGTATAATTTATATCTGATTGATTGCCCATCTCAGGGATGGGGAGAGTAAAGAGAGATAGAATTTGGAACTCAAAACAAAAAAAAATTAAAAATTGTTTTAACAGGTAATTAGGGCACAAAGGCAGGCTGGAAGGCTCGGCCGGCAGAGGCAGGCCCGGAAGGGGCCCAATCAACTTGGAGGGAAAGTCATCACAACAACCACAGGGGCCACTATCAGGCCTATCACCAAAGGGCTGGGACTGGAAAGAGCAAGGTAAGAAGCAAATACAGGGGCCCCTGACCTGGACAGCAAATACTCTGGGGGCTACCACTTCATAAACCAGAAATTAAAAAAAAAAGCCCCTGTCAGGAGGACCCTGTCAGCCCCTCCAAAGACCAGGATGATAGAGTGAATCTCACCTGCTCCAAATCCCCCCTCTGACACTGAAAACATAGTACCTCTTGCCCCAGGGCAAAACGCTCTACAGTAAAGGCTTGGGATCCCTAGAGAAAGGGCTTGGCTAGGCCCCTACCTCAAAATGGGTATAAAGCAGACTACAAAGACAAAGACTCTGGAGTCCTACTTTCCTCAGAGGGAGGAACCAAACTCAGAGGGAGACAATGTGGATTCCACACCCACAGCTGAAACATCAACAGGAAATGGGTCCCAAGCACAGAAAACTCTCTTGATGCGATCAATAGGAGCTTTGAAAACTGAATGAGAGAGATAGAAGACAAAATGAATAATTCTCTCAAAACCAAAATAGCAGAAGTAGAAAAACATTATAATGAGGAAAACATCTCCTCCAAAAAGAAAAGAGTATGATATGGAAAAGGAGCTCCAAAAATTAACCAAGGAAAATGATTTGCTAAAAACTGCATCAACCAATTTGAAACAAATAACTCTATGAGGAACCAAGAATTAGTCAAACAAAACCACAAGAATGAAAAATTAGAAAAAGAGGTAAAATACCTCACAGAAAAAATAACTGACCTGGAAAACAGATCCAGGAGAGATAATCTGAGAATCATAGGCCTACCAGAAAATCATGATGAAAAAGTGAGCCTCGACAACATTCTCCAAGAGATCATCAAGGAAAACTACCCTGAGATGCTAGAACCTGAGGGTAAAATAGAAATGGAGAGAATCCACTGGACACCTGCTGAAAGAGATCCCAAACTGAAAAGTCCTCAAAATGTTGTGGTCAAACTCCAGAACTACCAGAAAAAAGAGAAAGTACTTCAAGCGGCCAGAAAGAAATGATTCAAATATTGAGGGTCCACAGTGAGGATCAAACAGGATTTGGCAGTCTCTACACTGAAAGATTGGAAGCAGTGTAATACAATTTTACGGAAGGCAAAAGAGTTTGGGTTACAATAAAGGATCACCTACCCAGCGAGACTCAGCATATTCTTCCAGGCAAAGAGATGGTAATTCAATGATATAACAGAGTTCCAGACCTTCTTGATAAAAAAGCCAGAACTCAATGGAAAATTCAACCTCCAATTACGAGATGCAACAGTGACTTAGAAAGGTAAACAAGGAAAACACCCTCCCCCCCTGCTATTTGATTAGAGCAAACTGATTATAGACAAATAGAGGGTATGAGTATAAAACACACAAAATGATGATTAAAAAAAACCTTATTAAGGTCTACAAAGGGACTGCAATGGAAGATAGGGAATGAAGTGGAAAAGGGTAAATTATGCCACACAAAGAGGCATAAAAACTGTATAGCAGAGGAAAAGAAGGGAGGGATACAGGACTCATAAGAGCTTTTCCCTCACTGGTTCTGGTGCAAGGATGGAATAACAACCAGTTAAGCATAGGACTCTATGGAGAAGAAATGCAAAAAGTATCATTTTAGAGGGAAAGAAGGGAGGGAGAGGAGTTTCACATGAGATTGATTCCTGTCACTCTTGGTGTGAAGAAGAAATAACATACTTCATTAAGTATAAAAATATCCTACAGGCAGTAGGAGGGGAAAGGGCTACAAAAGGGGGGGGGGTGTGGTTAGTAGGGAGGGAAGAAGTAAGAAGAAAGTAAATGTGAATGGAATGAACTCTCCCATAAAATGGAGACTGATAGCAGAATGGATTAGAAATCATAATCCTGCAATATGCTGTTTACAAGAAACATATCTGAAACAGAGAGATACACACAGGGTAAAGGTAAAAGGCTGGAGTAAAATATATCATGCCTCAGCTAAAGTAAAAAAAAAAAGCAGGGGTAGTAATCCTTATCTCAGATAAAGCAAAAGCAAAAATTGACCTAATTAAAAGAGATAAGGAAGGAAACTATATCCTGTTAAAAGGCACCATCGAGAATGAAGCAATATCATTACTTAATATATATGCACCAAGTGGTATAGCATCCAAATTCTTAGAGGAGAAGGTAAAGGAATTAGAGGAAGAAGTAGATAGCAAACTATACTATGGGAGACCTTAATCTCCCCCTCTCTGAACTTGAAAAATCTAACCTCAAAATAAACAAGAAAGAAGTTAAGGAGGTGAACAGAATTTTAGAGAGGATAGCTGTGATAGATCTGTGGAGAAAACTGAATGGGCATAAAAAGGAATATACTTTCTTCTCAGCGGTTCATGGCACATACTCAAAAATTGACCATGTTCTAGGGCATAAAAACCTCACAAGTCTATTCAGTAGCCAGAAATATTAAATGCATCCTTCCCAGATCATGATGCAATAAAAATTATATCCAATAAAGGGCCATGGAAAGGCAGAGTAAAAACTAATTGGAAATTAAACAATTTAATCCTAAAGAATGAGTGGGTCAAACAAGAAATTACAGAAATAATCAATAATTTCATTCAAGAGAATGATAATAATGAGACAACATACCAAAATTGGTGGGATGCATTAAAGGCAGTTCTTAGGGGAAGTTTTATATCCCTGAGTGCATACATGATTAAATTAGAGAAAAGGGAGGTCAATGGATTGGGCATGCAATTGAAAAACCTAGAAAAAGAACAAATTCGAAATCCCCAATTAAATACTAAATTAGAAATATTGAAAACCAAAGAAGAGATTAATAAAATTGAAATTAAGAAAACTATTGAATTAATAAATAAAACCAAGAGCTGGTTTTATGAAAAAACCAAGAAAATTGATAGGCCCTTAGTCAATATGATAAAAAAAAAAAAGAAGGAAGAAAACCAAATTATGAGAATCAAAAATGGAAAGGGTAAATCTACTTCCAATGAAAAGAAAATCAAAACAATAATTAGGAATTATTTTTCCCAAAATTATGTGTGCACATAAATTTGACAATCTTAGGGAAATGGATGAGTGTTTACAAAAATACAAGTTGCCCAGATTAATTGAAGAGGAAGTAAATTACTTAAATAACCCCATTTCAGAAAAAGAAAGTGAACAAGCCATCAGTCAACTCCCTAGGAAAAAATCTCCAGGGCCAGATGAATTTACTAGTGAATTCTATCAAACTTTTAAAGAACAATTGATTCCAGCATTCTACAAACTATTTGGGAAAATTAGTGAAGAAGGAGCCCTACCAAATTCTTTTTAAGATACAAATATGGTACTGATACCTAAATCAGGAAGAGATAAAACAGAGAAAGGAAATTATAGACCAATCTCCCTCATGAATATAGATGCAAAAATTTTAAATAAAATATTAGCAAAAAGACTACAGCAACTTATCTCAAGAATAATACACTTTGATTAGGTAGGATTTATTCCAGGAATGCAAGGATGGTTTGATATTAGGAAAACCATCAGTATAACTGATCATATCAACAATAAAATTAGCAGAAACCGCATGATTATCTCAATAGATGCAGAAAAGGCTTTTGACAAAATACAACATCCATTCCTATTAAAAATATTAGAAAGTATAGGAATAAATGGAGCCTTCCTTAAAATAATAGTTAGCATCTATTTAAAGCCATCAGCAAGTATTATATGTAATGGGGAGAAGCTAGAAGCATTTCCCATAAGATCAGGAGTGAAACAAGGGTGTCCACTATCACCCCTCTTATTCAATCTGGTACTAGAAATGTTAGCAGTAGCAATTAGAGAAGAAAAAGAAATCAAAATAGGCAAAGAAGAGACCAAGCTATCCCTCTTTGCAGATGATATGATGATATACTTAGAGAATCCTAGAGAATCAAGTAAAAAACTACTTGAGACAATAAATAAATTTGGCAAAGTTTCAGGATATAAAATAAACCCATAAATCCTTGGCATTCCTATATATTTCCAATGAAATTCTACAGCAAGAGATAGAAAGAGAAATTGCATTTAAAGTTACTGTAGACATTATAAAATATTTGGGAATCTACCTGCCAAAACAAACCCAGGACCTATATGACCACAACTACAAAACACTTTTCACACAAATAAAGTCAGATCTAACTAATTGGAAAAATATCAATTGCTCATAGCTGGGTCGAGCTAATATAATAAAAATGACAATTTTACCTAAATTAAATTATATATTTAGTGCCATACCAATTAATTTACCAAAAAACTACTTTATAGAGCTAGAAAAAATAGTAGCAAAATTCATTTGGAAGAATAAACGGTCCAGAATATCAAGGGAATTAATGAAAAGAAATGCTAGGGAAGGTGGACTAGCTATACCAGATTTCAATCTGTATTATAAAGCAGCAGTCATCAAAACTACTTGGTACTGGCTGAGGAATAGAGGACTGGATCAATGGAATAGATTAGGCGCATGAGATTCAGAAGTCAACGACTATAGTAATCTATTGTTTGACAAAAGCCAAGACCCTGGTTTTTGGGATAAGTACTCACTATTTGACAAAAACTGCTGGGAAAACTGGAATATAGTATGGCAGAAACTGGGCATAGACCATTATCTAACACCATATACCAAAATCAAGTCTAAATGGGTGCATGATCTAGGTATAAAGGTTGATACTGTAAACAGTCTCCTAAAACAAGGAATAGTTTACCTATCAGACTTGTGGAGAGGGAAAGACTTTATGACTAAACAAGACTTAGAGAACATAAAATGTAAAATGGATAATTTTGACTACATGAAATTGAAAAGGTTCTGTACAAACAAAGCCAATGTAACCAAGATTAAGAGGGTGGTGGGAAATTGGGAAAGAATCTTTACAACTTATGTCTCTGATAAAGGACTCATTTCTAAAATATACAGAGAATTGAGTCAAATTTATAAGAATACAAGTCATAGGATATGAACAGGCAATTTTCAGGGAAAGAAATTAAAGATATCTATAAGTACACGAAGAAATGCTCTAAATCACTATTGATTAGAGAAATGCAAATCAAAACAACTCTGAGGTACCACATCTCACTAGTCAGATTGGCTAAGATGACAAAACAGGAAAATGACAAATGCTGGAGAGGATGTGGGCAAATTGGAACACTAATGCATTGCTGGTGGAGTTGTGAACTGATCCAGCCTTTCTGGAGAGCAATCTGGAATTATGCCCAAAGGGCTATAAATACTTTCATATCCTTTGACCCAGCAATGCCACTCCTAGTGTTATATCCCAAAGAGATCACAGAAGTGGGAGGAAGACCCATATGTACAAAAATATTTATAACAGTTCTTTTTGTGGTGGCAAAGAATTTGAAATTATGGGGGTGCCCATCAATTGGGGAATGACTGAACAAGTTGTGGTATATGCATGTTATGGAATACTCTTATGCTGTAAGAAACGAGGAGCAGACGGTCTTCATATTTCCTCGGAGAGGCTTATACAAACTGATGCTGAGTGAGAAGAGTAGAACCAGGAGGAATTTGTACACAATGACTCTTCTCAGCAATGCAGTGATATAAGTCAATCCTAAAAGATGCATGATGGAGAGAAATATGTGCATCCAGAGAAAGAACTAGAAAAAACTGAGTTTATATCCAGGTGGAAGTAAAATACCTGATCTTTTTCCTTCTCTTGTTTGGTTTTATGTCCTCTTTACCATTTTTCATTCTATCAGATGCAATCTGTCTTTATAACCTGACTAATGTATAATGTGAAAGTATTTACAGATCCTATACTTGACTATATGCTGCCATTGCGGGGGGGGGGGGGGAGGGAACAAAATGTGAAACTCAAGGAATTGTGGTATTGAATCCTGTAAACTAAAAGGAAACAAACAAATTAATTTAAAAATTTTAAAAAATTAAAAAAAATCACCATAAAAAACCATGTAATTAGGGGAAAATAAAATATATTTTTAAAAAGAGTATTACAGATTGTTTTTACATGTAATCATAACTTATTCAATTCCTCCCAAAATTTAGATGCTATACCATTTTGTGCATTTGTTTAGTATTCATTATTATTTTCCTCCATGTTATTCTCCCTTTGTTTATCCTTCTCTTTCTCTTACAAGTGTCTTACTTCTGATTACCACCTCCCCCAATCTGCTCTGGCTTTAATCAGTCCTCCCTACTATTATGCCTATCCTTTTTGCTTCCTTTAGGGTAAGATAGATTCCTGCATCCAAATGAGTGTGTACTAAAGACTTATTCCCTCTTTAAGCCAGTTCTGATGAGAGTAAGGTTTAAGCTTTGCCCACCCCACCCCTATCTTTCCTTCCATTATAATAGTTCTTTTATGTGGAATAATTTACTTCATTTTATCTCCCCCGGCTTCTTCTTCCAGTACAATCTTCCTCTTCACCCTTTTATTTGTTTTTTTAAGGTATCATCCCATAAGTCACATTATATACACACCCTCTAAATGACCTTACAGCAATACATTTCTTAAGAGTTACAAATATTATCTTGCCATATGGAAATATAAAATTTAACCTTATTAAATTTCTTATGTTTTCTCATTTCTTTTTTTTACCTTTTTAAGTTTCCCTTGAGTCTTATATTTGGCCGTCAAATTTTTTATTCAGCTCTGGTCTTTTAATTAGGAATTTAAAGCAATAGAATTTAAACTGTGGTCCTTACTTGATTTCTCTACTTTTAAGAGTCAAGTTGGGGCGGCCAGGTGGCTCAGCAAGTAAGAGCACCGGCTCCAGTGTCGGGATGACCTGGATCAAATCCGGGCTCAGATACTCACCACCACACCCAGAAATAACTGGCTGTGTAACCTTGAGCAAGTTACTTAACCCCGATTGCTTTAAAAAAAAAAAGTCAAGCTGTTTCTTTGTGTGTGTGTGTGTGTGTGTGTGTGTGTGTGTGTGTGTGTGTGTGT
>NW_027187277.1:6533526-6541951 GCF_028583685.1 Petaurus breviceps papuanus | reverse complement strand
TGTGTGTGTGTGTGTGTGTGTGTGTGTGTGTGTGTGTGTGTGTGTGTTAAGTGTCTGAGGCCGTATTTGAACTCAGGTCCTCCTGACTCCAGGGCCGCTGCTCTATTCACTGTGCCACCTAGCCTAGTATTTAATTGGGGATTTTCAATTTGTTTTTTTTCCTAGCTTTTTCAATTGCATGCCCAATTCATTTACCTCTCTTTTCTCTAATTTATTCATGTATGCACTCAGGGATATAAAATTTCCCCTAAGAATTGCCTTTGCTGCATCCCACAAATTTTGGTATGAGGTCTCTTTATTGTCATTCTGTTGAATGAAGTTACTGATTGTTTCTATAATTTCTTGTTTGACCCACTCATTCTTTAGGGTTAAATTGTTTAATTTCCAATTAGTTTTTACTCTGTCTTTCCATGGCCCTTTATTGCATATGATTTTTATTACATCATGATCTGAGAATGATTTGTTTATTATTTCTGCCTTTCTGCACTGAAATGTGAGGTTTTTATGTCCTAGTACATGGTCAATTTTTGTGTATGTGCCATGTACCCCTGAGAAGAAGAGAAATTCCTTTTTATCCCCAATCAGTTTTCTCCAGAGATGTTATACCTACCTTCTCTAAAATTCTATTCACCTCCTTAACTTAACTTAACTTCTTTCTTGTTTATTTTGAGGTTGGATTTATCAAGATTAAGGTCCCCCACCAGTACAGTTTTGCAATCTATTTCTTGCTCTAATCCCCTTACCTTCTCCTCTAGGAATTTGGATATTATACCACTTGGTGCATACGTTAAGTAATGATATTGCTTCATTCTCAGTGGTGCCTTTTAGCAAGATATAGTTTCCTTCCTTATCTCTTTTAATTAGATCAATTTTTGCTCTTGCTTTATCTGACATAAGGATTGCTACCTCTGCTTTTTTTTTACTTTAGCTGAGGCATGATATATTTTACTCCAGCCTTTTACCTTTACCCTGTGTGTATCCTTCTGTTTCATATGTGTTTCTTGTAAACAGCATATTGTAGGACTGTGATTTTTAAATCATTCTGCTATCTGTCTCCGTTTTATGGGAGAGTTCATTCCATTTATATTCACAGTTATGATTGTTATCTGTTTCTTTCCCTCCATCCTATTCCTGCCCCTGTTAATGCTTATATTTTTTTCCCTTCTCTCTTCCCCTCCTTAATAATTTTCCTTTTGACCACCACCTCCCTCAGTGTTCCCTTATCAGTCCCCCTCCCTTTTCTTCCCCTTTCCCCTTACTTCTTCCCTTTTGTAGGCCTTTCCCCCTCCTACTGCCTGTAGGATATTTTTATACTTAATGAAGTATGTTATTTCTTCTTCACACCAAGAGTGAGAGGAACAAATCTCATGTGAAGCTCCTGTCTTTCCTTCTAATATGGTATGTTTTGCATCTCTTCTCCATAGAGTCCTATGCTTAACTGGTTGTTATTCCTTCCTTGCACCAGACCCAATGAAGGAAAAGCTCATATAATACTCATCTCCCTCCCTTCTTTTCCTCTGCTTTATTGTTTTTATGCCTCTTTGTGTGGCATAATTTACCCTTTTCCACTTCATTCATTCCTCTTCTTCCATTGCAGTTCCTTTGTAGCCCTTAATGAGATTTTTTAAAAATCATCATTTTGTGTAATTTATACTCATACCCTCTACTTGTCTATAAACAGTTTGCTCTTATTAAATAGCAGGGTGTGTGTGTGTGTGTGTGTGTGTGTGTGTTTATTTACCTTGTTTACCTTTCTATGTCACTATTGCATCTCATAAGTGGAGGTTGAATTTTCCATTGAGCTCTGGCTTTTTCATTAGGAAGGTCTGGAAATCTGTTATATCATTGAATGACCATCTCTTTGCCTGGAAGAATATGCTGAGTCTCACTGGGTAGGTGATCCTTGGTTGTAACCCAAGCTCTTTTGCCTTCCAGAAAATTGAATTCCACTGCCTCCAATCTTTCAGTGTAGAGGCTGCCAAATCCTGTGCAACCCTCACTGTGGTTCCTCAATATTTGAATTGTTTCTTTCTGGCCACTTGAAGTATTTTCTCTTTTACCTGGTAGTTCTTGAGTTTGACCACAACTTTTCGAGGGCTTTTCAGTTGTTTGTTTTTTTTTTTTCAGTTTTTTTCAGTTTTCTCTTTTAGCAGGTGTCCAGTGGATTCTCTCCATTTCTATTTTACCCTCAGGTTCTAGCATCTCAGGGTAGTTTTCCTTGATGATCTCTTGGAGAATGTTGTCGAGGCTCACTTTTTCATCATGATTTTCTGGTAGGCCTATGATTCTCAGATTATCTCTCCTGGATCTGTTTTCCAGGTCAGTTATTTTTTCTGTGAGGTATTTTACCTCTTTTTCTAATTTTTCATTCTTGTGGTTTTTGTTTGACTAATTCTTGGTTCCTCATAGAGTTATTTGTTTCAATTTGGTTGATTCTAGTTTTTAGCAAATCATTTTTCTTGGTTAGTTTTTGGAGCTCCTTTTCCATATCATACACTTTTCTTTTTAAGGAGCTGCTTTCTTCATTATGATGTTTTTCTAATTCTGCAATTTTGATTTTAAAAGAATTATTCATTTTTTTAAGCAATTGGGGTTAAGTAACTTGCTCAAGGGTCCACAGCCAGGTGTTTCTGGGTGGGTGCTAAGTGTCTGAGCCTGGATTCGATCCCCAGGTCATCCCAACCCTGGGACCATTGCTCTTATTCGCTGTGCTACCTGGCCTCCTCAAGAATTATTCATTTTGTCTTCTTTCTCTCTCATGTGGTTTTCAGAGTTCCTTTTGAGCTCATCTAGGAGAACTTTCTGTGCTTGCTTCCCTGTTGATGTTTCAGCTGTGGGTGTGGAGTCCACATAGTCTCCCTCTGAGTTTGGTTCCTCCCTCTGAGGATAGTAAGACTCCAGAATCTTTGTAGTCTGCTTTCTACCCATTTTGAGGCAGGGCCCTAGCCACGCCCTTCCTTTAGGGATCCCAAGCCTTTACTGTAGAGGGTTTTGCCCTGGGGTAATAGTTACTATGTTTTCTGGGGGGGGGGGGGGGGTTGGAGCAGGCCAAGTTCACTCTGCCATCCTGGTCCTTAGAGTTCCTGATAGGGTTTTTTTTTTTCTATTTCTGAGCTATGGAGTGGTAGCCCCAGGAGTATTTGCTGTCCTGGACAGGGGCCTTGCATTTGGTTCTTACCTTGCTCTTTCCAGTCCCAGCCCTTTGGTGAAAGGCCTGGTAGTGGCCCTTGTGGTTGGACTTGCCCCCCTCCTTGAAGAGGCCTTTTCCCGGCCTACCCTGTGCTGTCACCTCCTGGTTTGCCCCTGCGTGCAGATTGCTGTCTTTAAGCCAGTTCCAAAAGATAGGAACTCATTCTT
This sequence comes from Petaurus breviceps papuanus, assembly GCF_028583685.1. NCBI lineage: Eukaryota > Metazoa > Chordata > Mammalia > Diprotodontia > Petauridae > Petaurus > Petaurus breviceps. Next base: position 6,538,594 of record NW_027187277.1, on the reverse strand, counting down.
TAGTGAGTGTCCCAGAGAAGACAGAAGCATTCTGCTATGCTTACTTCTACTAAACTGATAAGGTATGGGTTCTGGGAGCCCCCTTGACCTCTCCTTGAGTCCTTGAGGTACAAGCTCTGGGAACCTCCCTTGGACTTTAGATTAAATCATCCCATTTGATGAGGCATTTTCATGAGGCAATAAGCCTTACATTGTGGCTGAGCCCAAGCCTCTGTTACTATACTTCCCGCCCTCTGCTACTAGACTTCCCACCCTCAGTTACTACCGTGTTTCCCCAATAATAAGACACTGTCTTATTAATTTTTTTGGACAGAAAAACATCAGAGGGCTTATTTTCAGGGGAGGGCTTATTTTAATGAACATTGACAGCAATTTTAATAAACAGGTACATGTGAACAAAAAAATGTACCTTTATTCAATAAGCAAATCACTGGGGAAGAACAGGATGACGCGCTCACTGCTGCAGCTCTGATTGGATGCAGCTCGGAGTGCAGCGTGCGTTTCAATGGGGGGGGGGACGGTGCATACAGAGGGTACCGTAATGTAGCATGTAGTGCAGGGGATCACCTTCACTACAGTAGCAATCTCAATAGGGCTTATTTTCGGGGGAGGGCTTATTTTTGGGATAGGTCTTATTATCGGGGAAACACGGTAGACTTCCCAATCAAATTTTCAATCCACCCTTGAACTGGCCTAGCTCACCATTGTAGGTGGCCTCCAGAGACTTCCCACCCTTAATCACTCATTGACCCCATTAACTCCTCCTGAAGACCCTCCCCAAATTCCTCCTCTAGACTACCCTGAGATTCCTCCCACAGCCTTCTGTATATAAGACCCCATCCTGTCTTCAAGTTTGTGAGAGCACCATAGAATAGTGAGAGTGCCATAGAATGATCTAGTACAGACTTACTCTGTGTCTAATGCAAGCGAACTTTTAATAAACTTTACTTTTCTTTGGCTGAGAGAAGACTTGAGTCGAATTTATTCGGCAGGACCCACCGTGTTGGTATTTTGGGGTCTCCAGAGCAATCCTAACCCTCTTAGTGGGTAACCTCTTCAAAACCTTTTGAACTTTTCTAGAATTTGTTTGGTGGTTGGTTAGAGCAAGTTTGTTGCTAAACTCCTGATCTCACTCATACTTACATAATGGAAGAGAAGCTGAAGGGCAAGAAAGATTTTTTCTTAAAATGTAAAAACCCCTTTGGAATTTAGTGGATATACAGTTTAGAGGACTTGGGAGCAGATTTGTACAAAAAGTGTGACAATCACAAGATAACAGTTGCCTTTACCTGCAGAAGTTGAAGTGACAGCAAAATGTCCTATCTTTAACCTGGAGTTCTTGCCTTTGAAGAGGGCTGTCAGTGAGTTCACAATATGCTTGCAGCAAAGTTCCAAGTGAGGATGAAAGACAATGCACTGACATAACCTGATCAGGTCAAATTAAATCCTGCTTGCCAGAGATGAGTAGCCAAACTATCTAGGAATTTGACATTCACTAGCAGTCAGCAAAGATGATTATGCAAACAGATGCTGTCCTGAAGGCCATGTGACAACAAAGTTATGTTGATATCTCAGGAAAAAAAAGTATATGTGACATCCACAAACCTGGGCCACAAACAAACGAGGGTATATATTTCTTAAAAATTTTTTTTTTTGCTTTTTGGAGGGTAATTGGGGTTAAGTGACTTGCCCAAGGTCACAGGACTAGTTTTTGTGTTAGGTGTCGGAGGCCGTATTTGAACTCAGGTCCTCCTGACTCCAGGGCCGGTGCTGTATTCACTGTGCCACCTAGACACCCCCAAGGTATATATTTCACTACAGAATAATTAGGGCTTGAGCTATCAAATGAAAATGATTGGTCTCCCCTGCCCTTTTTTTTTTTTAACAACTTGGGTTAGAGGAGGAAAAAATTAGAACTAGGCAAATGAGTCAGCTATTTTGTCCAGGGGAATATGTAAAGATCTGGGAATGGGATAGGAGGTGGGGTTTTGGACACTTCCATTTCCCATTCCCCGCACCCCATCCCCTGAGTTGTTAGTAAACAGTTGATTTGAAAAGAAGAACACTCTTCTATGGGGACAAGAGCCAAGGTAGTGGCTGAAAAACACTTCTTAATCCAAGGGAAAAACTGAGGCAGTGGCTGATAAGGAATAATATCACCCACACAAGGCTGGGCTTGAATGAGAGGTAATGACAATCTCCTGGGCAACCCACTTACCCGTATAGCACTCTATCACCACCACTATATGAGCCATAGGCAAAATGCAAATTTTTAAAGGTTGGAACAAGGAAATATTTCAAAATTGCCTTCTATAATCTTATCCCCCTACCCCCTGCAAATTATATAGCAGCTACTTTCTTTTATAACTCATAGATAATATATAACAGAATGAACTCATTTAATAGTTTCTTACCTTAACTATGCTGATAGGTTTCCTAGATAAGTGAAAACTTGCATACAGCAAAAAGGTCAAGATAAAAATGAAGGCCCTGTACCTGTAAAACAGAAAAGTGGCAGGGTATGAAAAATACAAGGAAATCAAACTAGGCATTATATAGCACACACTCTATTTGCAAATGCTACATTCATTTTAAATGTACATATGTTAGATTTAAAAATAAGGTCTTGTAAAATTCATTTTAAAATAGCTATTAAAATGCAAAGCCAGATATATTATCTCTTTAATATTTTACTCAAATTCACATATTGGCTTTTAAATAATTATCTAAAATGTGGAATATTATAATATATGAGAAAATTTAAATTTTTCATAAATTAGTTAATAAATATTTATTAAGTACTTACTATGTGCAAAGCACTCTACTGAGTACTGAGAAAATAAAGAAGTACAAAAACCAGTTTTTATTTACAAGGAACTTATAGCCTAGTGGGGCTTGTTTTGTTGAGAACAACTATATAAAATAAAATATAGACAGGATAAATTGGAGATAGTCAACAGAGCAAAACCCCTAGAAAAAGGAGGAGCAAGAAAGGATTCTTTTAGTAGATGGGATTTTAGAAGGGACTTGAAAGATGTCAAGGGTGCCAGAAGGCAGAGATGAGGAAGGAGAGAATTTCAGGCATGCAGAAAAACCACAGTGTGGAGATGGAGAATCTTCTTGTTCTAGGAACAATAAGGAAGCCAGTTACACACAGGATCTGAGTATAGGAGTGAAAAGGTAGGAGAGGTCTAGGTAATGAAGGGCTTTGAAATCCAAACAGAAGATTTTATATTTGATCTTCGAGGTGATATGGAGTCACTGGAGGGTTATGAGTGTGTGTGTGTGTGTGTGTGTGTGTGTGTGTGTGTGTGTGGTGTGTGTGTGAGAGAGAGAGAGAGAGACAGACAGACAGACAGACACAGACAAAACAGTCAGATCTGGGTTTTAGGAAGACCATTTTGAAAGCTGAATGGAAGATGGACTGGAGTGAGGAGAGACGTGTCAGGGACACCAACTAGCAGGTTATTGTAATAGTACAGGTGTTGGGTAAATGAAAGGCTGAACTAGGGTGGTGGTGGTGACAGAAGAGAGAAGGAGGCTTATTGAAAAATAAAGAATATATTGCTTTAGCATACTAGACATAGATAACTTAATTTATAAAATGTGTATCTTAAGTGGAGATTATTTGTTTTACTAAATGATTCTCCACAGATTTTCTTTAAATAGCCTACTTCTCTAGTATGCTTAAGACATTAAAGAAATGTCAAATAATATGTAACTTTTGGACAATCTTAAACAAGATATAGGCAGCTAGGTAGAAGAGAAGATAAGAGCGCCAGGCCTGTAGTCAGGATGACCCTAGTTCAAATCTGGCCTCAGACATGTATGAGTTATGAGACCCTGGGCAAATCACTTAACCCTGTTTACCTCAGTTTCCTCATCTACAAAATGAGCTGAAGAAGAAAATGGCAAACCATTTCAGTATCCTTGTCAAGCAATTCCTCCCCTAAAAAATAGGGGACCCAAAGAGTTAGACATGATGGAACATGACTGAACAACATCAACAACAAGCCAGGTATTTGTGTTTACTTATAAAGGTGTAGGAGGTATTATTATATAGCAAACAGAGCATTGGTTTTGGAGTCAAAAGATCAACTCTTGAATTCTGGTTTTGCCAATCACTAACTCTACAGCCTCTGCAAAAAACTGATTAATCTCTTAGCACTGTAATTTCTTTTTCTGTAAAATGATCGGGCCAGATGGTCTCTTTCTACTCTTAATATTCTATGATTTTATATAGCTTCTACCTCATCTATTGACTTCTTGCCCATCATTTAGCACAGTGGTTCTCAAAGAGTACTTTTCTAGGATCCCTGAGGATCCCTCAGACCTTTTTACAGGGTCCACATGGTCAAGCTTTTTTTCATAATAATATAAAGTTGTATGAACTTCTAATATGGTAAACATTCATACATATAGCCCATAAGAGATAGCCTCACATAAACAAAACAAAACAAATGCTCTTTGAGATACTTCAATAATTTTTAAGAATGAAAAGGGGTACTGAGACTAAAAAGTAGAACTGCTGCTTTATTTACAAGTCATTGTCTCATCATCTCATTTCATCAAGGAAGCCTTCCCTGATCCAGTTCCAGTTTCTGTCCCCTTACAGCACTAGACTTGTACCTCTTTGATGCACTTACTATTTAATATTAAGGCTATTTGCACATTAGTCATATCTTCCTATAGACTATACTATCCATTTATATCAGAAACTCCATTTTACTTGACATACTTTGTATGTCACTCAGCCTAGCACAATATTCTGTACATAGTGATTGCTTATTAAATTTCAGTTGAACTGAACCAATGGGTTCTAAGAGCATAACTGAGGTAGGTACAATGGAAAGGTTACAAGACCTAAGATGAGAAACAATCTTTGTGATCTTAGACAAATCAGTTTAACTTTTGAATTTCTGTTTCCTCATCTGTAAAATGAGCAAAATAACTCACACCTTTCCTCCTTCTTTAAGAAAGTTCTTTGGGGCGGCCAGGTAGCACAGCGAGTAAGAGCACCAGCTCCAGTGTTGGGATGACCTGGAGATCGAATCCCAGGCTCAGACAC
>NW_027187277.1:6426941-6533516 GCF_028583685.1 Petaurus breviceps papuanus | reverse complement strand
ACCCCAATTGCTTAGGGGCGGCCAGGTGGCTCAGTGAGTAAGAGCACTGGCTCCAGTGTCGGGATGACCTGGGGATCAAATCCGGGCTCACTCAGATACTCAGCACCACACCCAAATATAACTGGCTGTGTAACCTTGAGCAAGTTGCTTAACCCCAATTGCTTTAAAAAAATTAAAAAAAGAAAGTTCTTTGTAAATTTTAAGGACCAAATCAAAGTTTCCATACTTCATTTCCCTTTCTTATGGTCATTGTGGAAAGAGAGTATTTGTCCTTCATTCTCCAAGAGGACCATAACATCAGGAAGATGATGCCATGGCTTGCAATTGAATTGGATTTAAGAGGGCTGTGCAAAGTCACCAGCCTCACTTTTTCCTCCGGAGTCATATGGGTCTAGTGGTCAGATATACATCAGGATGACTAGAGATGATCCCCATAGAAAGAGAAGGCTCACCTCAAAGGATCCTCTCATTTACTACTGCAAAGAAAGTGAGAGGTCATATATTCAAATCCACTAGTTTCATTTATTCTTTCTTTTTATGAGGTCTGGAGACAGGGAAGTCATTGAAGAGAATTGTGTCAGGGCAACACAATTAATAAACATGAATTGATCTTAATAAATTATACCAAGTAGATCTCTGACAGTTAGTTTAGTAGTGGGATATGTTTTAGTTTTGGATTACTCCTATGGCAAGGGTTCTTAACTGGGGGCCCACGAACTTAATTTTTTTTTTAACAATTGTATTTTAATAAAATTATTTTCTTCGGTAATTCTATGTATTTTACTTTAGGCATTTAAAAACATGATGCTGAGGAGTCATTAGGTTTCACCAGCCAAAAGGGTCTACAACACAGAAAAGGTTAAGAACTCTTGCTTCCAGGGAAAAGAAATCATAAGGAACTTATCAAAGTTGAACTATTAACATTCCTACATGGAAAAACAGTAATTGTAACTTACGAAACTTTTCTCAGTAGTTGAAGGGATTAGAAACATATATGGGCGAATGAATACATATGTGAATGTGTGTATATATATATATATATATATATATATATATATATATGTTTACAGGTATACATAGAGGGCACAGGACCAATTTAACAGGAAGGGATGATACTTAAAAGGTGAAGTTAAGAGGTGAGAGGAATATAATGAGAGGAGATGGGGAGAGACAGATTGGGGTAAACTATCTCATACAGAAGAGGCAAGGGAAAATGGTTACAATGGAGGGGAAGAATAGAAAGGCAAAAGGGAATGGGTCAACCTTATTCCCATTGAATCTGGCTTGAGGAGAGAGTGAAATACACACTAAATAGGGTATCTCACCCTCCAGGAGAATAGAGGGGGAAGGGGATGAGAGGGGGGATGATGGAAGGGAGGGCAGGCTGAGGGGGAGGGAAGTTGGAAGCACCTACTTTTGAAAAGGGATGGGATCAAAGTAGAGAATAGAACAAGTGGGAGGTGGGATAGGAGCGAGGGAAATATAGTCAGTCTTTTACAACATATCTACTATGTAATTGTTTTGCATTAGCCATACAAGTACAACCTATACTGAACTGCTTATCTTCCCAGTAAGGGTGAGTGACAAGGAAGGAAGGGAATGAATCTGGAATTGAAAGCTTTAAAATCAAATATTCATATATATATATATATGTGTGTGTGTGTGTGTGTGTGTGTGTATACTATTATTAATACCATCTTACATGTAATTGGGAAATAAGATATACAGGCACTGAGGCATAGAGATCCACTGGAAAAGTCAAAAAGGGTATGGGAGAAAATATGGGAGAGAGCAGATTGGAGGAGGGGATATCCTGTGGGACTGCTATTTTGGGGCGGTGGGTAGGGGAAAAACGGAGAGAAAATTTGCAACTCAAAATCTGGTGGAAACGAATGATGTAAATCAGAAGTTAATAAAACATTAATATATATATGTATATATATATATTTAGAGCAAATAAAATAATAATTGTAAAACAAATAAAAAAAAGAACTCTTGCTTCACAGAATAGCTACTTACCCAGAAGAACATCCCTTTCCTCTTTTTCCATTCACACAGATTTTCAAGCATAGAAAACAAAAGTTTAAAACTATTTACACAGAATACTCATTCTCATTTCTCTCTAGGGTGTTTTCTGGAATTTCTCTATAATACCATCTCTTCATCCTAGAAGTTCATACATTGGCTTTACCCTCTGCCACAGTGATTTCTCCTTCTAATTGAATAGCTCCTCCTAGAACCTCCATTTAATAAGGATGCCTAGGATAGCCAGGTCTCATTCTTCTCCAGGATGCACTACAGATGTTCAGTACTATGCTCTCATGCCAGGTAACTCGGTCTTTTCATCTCCCTTTTATATGTTGCCTTCCTCATTAGACTATAAGCTCCTTCAGGGTAGAGATTTTTGCTTATACTTATTTTATAGTATATTTATATTATATAATATGTAATAATAAAATTATAATATAGTTTATATTTACATATGACAGCACATAGCAATGTGTGGCACATTAATAAGTTTTTTGCCTTTTTAAAATTTATTTTTTTAATAAGTTTTTTTTAAAGTTTCTGTTGTGGTTTAAACCAAAGGATGCCAAAAACTATTGAGGTGGGGGCTCTGCCCACCCAAAAACTGTTGTGGTTTCATGATGTGTTGTGGTGAAACTGTCTCAAAGAATTCAGAGTCAGACCACCTCTAATCCAAGTATAGGCATTTATTGAGATTGATGCCTCTCATGAAGCAGGCTAAGTTCCAAGAGGAACCAGAAACTTAAGAGAAAGGAAGAGGAATTTTTATAGGATAAAGATGGAATTACATAATCAAAATTTACAGAGAATAGAGGAATGTGATTAATATTAAAAAGGCAGGAGGAGTTTGTTAAGGGATTAGGTAATTTAAAAATTTAAAAAATTAGGTCCTATCTATGGCTCAGTGGTTAAATATTCTGGTCATGCTGCCCTCCGATTGGCTAGCAATTGTGGTCCTGTCTGGTCAAGATAGATAGTTAGGTATAGTGGTCCTGTCCTGGGTTAGATGGATGATGTGATTGTGACTGACTACAAGAATACATGTCTTTCTGTGGAAATGGGTCTGGGGGCAGTGACTAGGTAGAGGCAGTAACTGGGTTCCCATCACACGGACACACCTGCTGTTTCTGTGGGAACTAAGAGTTCATAGACACACCTGATGTTCCAATGAGCAGTGAGGCATATGTGAAAATGTTTGAACACTGGAGGGGGGAGCTAGATAAGTACAGTGGGTCTGCTGTTCAGTGGGGCTGGGTCTATAGTAAAGTTGGAATATTGGGCTGGGGGCAGCTTTATTAGGATTCCACCAGTTTTCATTTATTTTACTTTTAATTTATGGGATAAAACAAACATTTCCAGAACATAGTATAATAAGAAAAATATGATTGCATAAGAAACAATTATGCACAAATCTATTATGTACAACTTGCTATTCTATTTAAATACATAATAAAGTTATCATGCAAATTTTTCCCTTCCCCCATCCCTAAAGATGGCTACCATTAGACGCAACTATGTATAAATTATGTGTGTGTGTGTGTATGTAAAATCATTCTATTTATCAGTTCTTTCTCTGGATACAGATATCTTCTTTCATATGTCCTTTGTAGTTAATCTGGGTATTTATAATAGTCAAAATGACTTATTTGCTCAAAATTATTTTTAAAACAATGTTGCTGTTACCAACAAGCGTTTTGCACTTTCGTGCAAGTCTATTCATTTTTTCTACAATCAAGGAGCTCATCAAGTCTTTCCATGTTTTTCTAAGATCATTGAGCTCATCATTTCTTATATGACTTTGCTGTCAAAGTAATCTTCCTTAAGTACAGGTCTGACCATACCACTCCTCCTCCACCTCTAATGTCTTCCTATTGTTTGTAGGATCAAATATAAAATCTTCTATTTGGCTTTGAAAGTCTTCATAACCTGGGCCCTTCCTCCCTTTCTATTCTTCTTTCAGCTTCTATTCTTCTACATACTCTGAAAACTGGTGACATTGGCCTCCTTAATACTGCTAGCATAAGACAATGGATTTCCCAAATCCAGGCATTTTCAAAGACTGTTTCCTGTGACTCAAATATTTCCTCTTCCTTTTTGACAGTTACTGGCTACCCTGGTTTCCTTAAATCCCATCTAAAATCTTTTCTTCTACAAGAAACCTTTCCCAATGCCCTTTAATGCTAGCACTTTTCCTCCAAGATATCCCCATTTATCTTGTATATATCTTGTTTATGCACAGTTATTTGCATGCTGTCTTCACAATGAGACTGTCAACTCCTTGGGAACAGGAACTATTTTTTGTCTTTCTTTGTATTCCTGTGCTTACCACAGTTCCTAGCATATAATATGTGTTAATAAATGTTTATTGATCAACTAATGTGCTCACACCTGTTCCTTCATGCCAGTTGGTAAAATTCCTAATGTTATAAATTATCTTCAAAGTTACATTTAGAAAAAAAAGCCATACTTGGCACTAAATTGACAAAAGAAAAGTAGGAAGTGTACTGCTAAGTGAACTAAGAGAACCATCTAAATACTATTTCCCAAAAAATGCTCTTTAAAATGTGTACTTTTTTCAAATGCTCTTTTACCCTTTTTAAAGGTACATGGAGTAGAAAAAGAATATTAATGTGAGAATTCTCATTGTCCTCCAAACTTTTTTGATCATAAGTCCTATTAATAAAACTGAGCATGTGATATTTTGATACTTGGTTTCAATATCTGTCATAGCTGGAAAATACAAGTCAAAGAGATATAGCTCTCAGCAGATGTGTAGCATTAACTGCAACTAACTCTTGATTCTTATTTTTCAAACCCATCTACAAATTATGCAGTTTTAAAAAATATGGTTAGTTAATTTCTGTCATCCCTGATGTTGATATTAATTGTAAAAATCTAAAAGTTATATTTTATATTTTAACAAATATATTAGAAAATTTTCAAACAAGTCAGAAATTTATGTTTGCAGATTTTTAATGTGTGTAAATATGAGTTAGGTTTTTAAAAAAAATAAGCAGCATATAGATTTTTGGAAACAAAATTTCATAAATATTTCCAAACATCTAATTCTAAAGTGCTTTCTACATTGCATGAGTATCTTTCAAAAAACAGATACTCTCTCACTCATTCTTAAAATATCTCCTTTGTTTAATATCCAAAGCATATAGGGAACACAAATATGTGGAACCCCAATCATTCACCAATGTATGAATGGATAAAGGATATGAACATAAAGGATATGAAATGGTTTTTAAAAGAAGAGTTGCAAACTATTAACAACTACATGAAAAATTGTTCTCAAATTATTAAGAGACATGCAAATCAAAGTAACTCTGAGGGCTCACCTCATGGTCAGCAAATGGGCAAATGATGACAAAAAGTGGGAAAAGTCAGTGTTCGAGGCGTATCTGTTAGACTGGCTAAGATGACAAAACAGGAAAATGATAAATGCTGGAGAGGATGTGGACAAATTGGAACACTAATGCATTATTGGTGGAGTTGTGAACTGATCCAACCATTCTGGAGAGCAATTGGAAACTATGCCCAAAGGGCTATAAATAAACGCAGACCCTTTGACCCAACAATACCACCTCTAGGGTTGTATCCCAAAGAGATCATAGAAGTGGGAAGAGGACCCTTATGTGCAAAAATATTTATGGCAACTCTTTTTGTGGCAGCAAAGAATTGGAAATCAAGGGGATGCCCATCAATTGGGGAATGGCTGAACAAGTTGTGGTATATGAATGTAATGGAATACTATCATGCTAAGAAATGAGGAGCAGACAGACTTCATAACCTGGAGAGACTTATATAAACTGATGTTGAGTGAGAAGAGCAGAACCAGGAGAAATTTATACACAATTACAGACACAATGTATGTGTGATGACTACCTTTGATAGACTGGGCTCCTCTCAGCAATGTAAGGTTATATGACTACTCCAAAAGACTCATGATGGAAAGAGATATCCACACCCAGAGAAAGAACTAGAGTCTGAATGCAGACTGAAGCAAACTACTTGCTCTTTCTCTTTTTCTTGTTTTGTTTTGTTTCCTCTTACCCATTGTTCATTCCATTGGTTATAATCCTTTACAACCTGACTAATGTTTAATGTGAAGGTATTTGTAGATCCTATATTTGATTGCATGCTGCCAAGGTAAGGTGGGGAGAGGAAGGGGGAGAAAATTTGTAACTCAAGGGATTGTGGAACTGAATGTTGTAAACTAAAAGTAAGTAAATAAATAAATTTAAAAAAAAGAAAACAAAGGTACACTAATGCATATTTGGTGGAGGTGCAAATTAGTTCAAAAATTTTGCAAAGCAATTTAGAAGTGTGCTAAGATAGTGACTGAAATGTCCATCCTCTTTGATGTAGAGTCAAAGTAAAAAAATAGAAAGATTGGTATTATCCCCAAATACTTATAGAAAAATTTTTTATAGCAAAAAAGAACTACAAGGAAATAGATGCTCATTGACTAGGGAATGACTAAACAGATTGTGGTGCATGAATATGTAAAATAAGAAACAATTAATATGAATATAGGAAGGCACAGAGAGATTAAAAGAACTGACTTTCATCCATCCTCAAACCTTCTATAGCTCCCCCTGCTCTTTCAGCTTAAACCTTCCTCATATTTTACATTAAAAATTGAGACCATTTATCATAAGTTCCCTCTCTTCCCCTCACTGTGCTAAAATAATGGACAAGGTCCTGAAGTTGAGAAGACTTGAGTTCAAATCTCCCCCTCCAGGATAAAACCTAAAACCCTCATTTAGGGTTCAAAGCCCTTCTTTTGTTTATTTTTAATATCATTATTATTTAAAATTTTAAGTTTGAAATTCTCTCCCTCCTTATCACCCCTCCCCCATCGATTGGGGAATCAAGAAATATGATGCCCATTGTACATGTAAAGTCATGCAAAACTTATTTCCCCATTAGTCTTATTGGTGTAAAAAAGGAAGAAAATTAAAGTGACAAACATATATTTCAATCTGCCTCCAGAATTCATCAGTTCTTTTTCTGCATTGTCTTGATCAGAGTAGCTAAGTCACAGTTGATCAGTATTACAATATTTCTGTTACTGTCTATAATGCTTTCCTAGTTTTGTTCACATCACTTTGCATCACTTCATATAAGTCTTCCCAGATTTTTCTGAAACCATCCTCCTTGTCATTTCTTATAACACAATAATATTCTATCACAATCATATGTTCAACCATTCCCCAATTGATGGGTATCCCTTCAATTTCCAATTCTTTGCCACCACAAAAAGAGCTGCTATAAATATTTTTTTTTGTACTTATAGGTAGGCTCTTTTCTTTTGATCTCTTTGGGATATAGATCCAGTACTGATATTACTGTTCCATAGAGTATGCAAAGTTATATAGCCCTTTGGACATAATCCTATTCTTACCTTTCCAGTTTTCTTACATCTTACACCCTCCTCTCCCCCAGGTTCTTCCAATGAGAAAATCCACATCCTGACTCCAGGCATTTTCACTGTTGTTCCTCATGCCTGAAATTCTTTTCCTCTTCCTTTATGCCTTCTGGCTTCCCTCAAGACCCAGATAAAATCCCACCTAATACTGAAAAGATAGATTAAGGTTTTTTTTTGTTGTTTTCCCTCTTAATATCTCTTAAGTAGCAAGAATTTATCAAAGAAAAGGTCAGAAAATTCACAATATTTTCTTTTTTGCAAAAATAATTTTGCTGAAACATCTCAAAGTTCAAGGATTCTTTGAAGCATTTTCCAAAAGATAATTAGCAAAATTCTGAGAAATTGTGTGACCCTGGAAAGTTGCTTTACCGCTCAATGCTGTAGGAAACTCTGTGACTTACAGAGAGCTGACCCAAATTTATATGGGTCTTTTCTTCATGTGACAGTTTTCAATACTAATGAAATCACAAATGTGATCTTCCCCCCTTTTTATTTATTTTCTCCCCAATTGCATGCAAAAACAATGGTTCAACATTCATTAAAAAAAAATTTGGAGCTCCAAATTCTCTCCCTGTCTCTTCCCCCCTCATTGAGAAATCAAGAAATTTGATGTGTTATCCATGTGCCGTCATGCAAAACATATTTCTATATTCATCACATAATCAAAGAAAACACATTTCATCAGGAGCATTTGAAAGTCCTCTATTTCATTGATGATCCATTTTGTAATTAGGTTAAATCATCTCTGGGAAAATGGATTTGGTCCAGTTTACTGTTGACCCTTATGATTATCTCACCTATACCAAAACATATAGTTTGGGAGGAGGAAAGGAAAAAAAAACTTTCATCATGTACCTACTCTCTGCTAAATGATTTACAAATATCATCTTATTCTCACAACATCTTTGTAAGTTAGGTACTATTTTTTATCCTCATATTACAGTGGAGGAAACTGAAGTAGAAAAGGGTTAAATTACTTTCCTAGAGTCCAATAGTTAATAAGTATCTGAGATTGGATTTAAACTCATTTGCAAATCTGATCCTATCAATCCTTGCTCCATTCAATAAAATTTGCTAACTGGATTTTAAAGTCTTTGACAACCTGTTTCCTGACTTTCCAGCTTTCCTATACTTTATTCCACTCCATTTACTTGTAATCCAATGATATTGGCCTTACTCTTCTTTGAACTTGATGATATTCTATCTCTTGATTCCAAGTGTTTCACTGAAGCAGCTAGGTAGCACAGTGGGTAAAGTGCCAGATCTGGAGTCACGAAGATCTGAATTTAAATCTGCCCTCAAATACTTTCTAGCTATGTGACTCTGGACAAGTCACTTAAGTTCTTTTTACCTGTTTCCTCATCTGCAAAATGAAGACAATAATAACACCTACCTCCCAGGCTTGCTGTGAGGATCAAATGATATAATAATTGTAAAGCACTGGGCACAGTATCTGGCAAATAGTGTTATATAGTTTGAAGCATACTTTTTTCTATACTTTTTTTCTTGAAAGTTTTTGTTGATGTTTTCTTTCACAACATGACTCTTATGGATATGCTTTGCATGACTACACATGTATAATCTATATTGAATTGCATGCCTACTTGATAAGGGGGGGTGGAGAGGAGGGAGAGAATTTGGAATTCAAAGTTTTAAAAATAAACGTTAAAAATTGTTTTTACACATAACTGGGAAAAAATAAAATACTAAATCAATACCAAAAAAAAAAAAAAAAAAAGAAAAAAATGCTACTTTACTGACCAACTGCCAAGGGACCAATCTAGGAAATCTCCCCAGATGATACTCCTGAACATGCTAAAGTCATAGCACTGGAACCAGGAAAGAGATTGGGCATCTCCAAAGGTGACCTGAATATCAAATGAGATCCCAAAAGTATCCCAAGTATATCCCAAGTATGAGTGTCCAATCAATCTTTTAACCACTTGGCTTTTTTAAACTATTTAATGCATTTATACTATAGACTGTTAGACTTGATTCACAAGCTAATAATTGGTGCATGCCAAGGATTATCTCCAACACAAGGACTGTAATATTACCATTCTTTTTGTATATCAGGATTAGACTGTTCAGTGTCAGGTGACATACATGCCCACAAAATTACTGTGATTAGCTGATACCACAGATAGCATTTTGTAGGTTAAACCAAGACCTGTTGTTTCCTTAAACAGGGTGGTTTAATGCTGTGAGTCAAGTATTCTTTACTATTAAATAATAGGCATGTGGGTGCAATGATACCTGTATTCTATTCTTTATCTTTAGTTACTTCTAGGGTCAAATGTGGGTCTTCATTGCAAGCTCCCTTCTCTTGAAAAAAGGAAAGAATTTCCCTTTGCTTTAAGGGACACAGGACTATGGTTCCTAGGGAATTATATGATGTACTCTTGGCTGACTAATGCCATCTAGTTAGTGACTGTCAGAGGTTCCAACTATATTGAGATGTTATTATGGCAGTCCTATCATAGATGCACTTTTATGACTGACCATAATTATACTACCCTGGATCCTTCTTGTTTTGAATGCAAAAGGAAAAGAAAAACTCTTTTGTGTTCTCTCCAACTTGCAAGATCTGCTAGTCAATATGTATGCCACTGATCATCTAACTGGTTAAAGGAATATGAATGGGATACCCTAATGAAGGTAGAAAAAGATATTGTTGTGATCCATGAAAGTATCTGATTTATCATTATCCTGACTATGATTAATGTTGTGGAGCAGACCTGACTCAGACCATGATCAGGATTGAAATGAAATGAAAAATTTATAGGTAATCCAAAAGGCGGGGGGGTGAGGGGAGATAAATCTACTTAACAATATCATGGAAAGGATACTGAGCATATAGCATTTGTCCAGTCAAATACAGCCCTCCCATTTCCTTATACAAAAGTGTTTGATCAGAGGGGTGTGTTGAATGAAAAGTGTGTATTAGTTTGCAAAGTCTTAAGACACCCATCAAGTATGAAGGAAACTCTGAAATGACCTCATTATACCCTATTCTAGGGATTCTTAATGTCTTTTGGGCCATGTCAGTCTAATGATTCTTTTTTTTTTAAAGCAATCGGGGTTAAGTGACTTGCTCAAGGTTACATGGTCAGTTATTTCTGGGTGTCTACTTATTTCTGCTAAGTATCTGAGCCCAGATTTGATTCAGGTCATCCTGACACTGGAGCTGGTGCTCTTACTCGCTGAGCCACCTGGCCGCCCTTCAGTCTAATGATTCTTAATGTCTCTTGGGTCATTGGCAGTCTAGTGAAGTCTGTGAAGTCCTTTTCAGGAGAACATTTTTAAATGCACAAACTAAAATGTATAGGATTACAATAGAAAATAATTATACGGAAATTCAGTTATCAAAATATTTGTAATGATCTGTTCACAGTAGCAGATAACCTAGTAGAAACTGCTGCTACCACAGCTGTAATGTCATCCACCTAAACACATGGGGTTGTTTTTTTTTTTTGCAAGAACATCAGTATATGACTAACTTTCAACATTATTGAGCTTGCTGTTCTATTCCTAGTATGAAAGTGGTTTTACATTACAAATAAAAATGAAATCTTGCTAGGCATTCTTGGGCACT
Source organism: Petaurus breviceps papuanus (assembly GCF_028583685.1). NCBI lineage: Eukaryota > Metazoa > Chordata > Mammalia > Diprotodontia > Petauridae > Petaurus > Petaurus breviceps. The sequence goes on along the minus strand of NW_027187277.1, from coordinate 6,522,456 downwards.
GACACAGAGTATGGTCCATGAAAGCAAGTCAGCAGGTGGAAAGAACAAGATCTATTCTGAGGACTCAGATACTTCCATTGATTCCAGGTTTCCTTTTATGTATCCATCATATACTTATAATTCATAATTAGCTGAACACATCAGGCAAGCAGTAGACTATCTTGAGAGACATTTTCCCCCGTCAGTATTTGTTCTGAATATTATGACCTTCCTCATGGTTTATTATGAATATTGTAACCTTTCTAATGTTTCAAGGTACTACTAATATATGAATTTCTACTTGTAGGAATCAAATCAACAGAAATTTATTAAGTGTTTGCTATGTATCGGGCACTGTTTTAAGTACTAGGGATAGGAAGAAAGAGAGCAAAATAGTCCTTGACATCAAGGCTCTTATATTCTAATGGAGGAGGTAATATGAAAACCGTTATGTACATACAAGATCTATATGGGGTAAATCAGAGGTAATCTGAAAGAGACGGCACTAGCATAAAGGTACTACAAAAAACTTGTTGCAGAAAATGAGATGTTAGATGAGACTTGAAGGAAACCAGGGAAGCTGGATGTTGGTTGAGAGGAGAAAGGGGAAGTGTCATGGAAGTAGTCAATGAACACATAGCTGAGAAGTGGTTTTGTTATGTTTTGATGACCTTAAAAGTTAACTCACATTATCAGGGCACAGAGCAGAAGTAGAAGACTATACAAACAAGCAGGAAGGGGTGGAGAAATAGACAAAAATCTGAATTTGTCAAAGGTGGGAAGAATATACTCTACAAAGTTGGATCCAAATATAAATTTCATTTAACAGGGAAGTAGTAGAAGGAACAGAGGAGATGGAAGAGTAGGGAATAAAAAGGAAAGTAGATCAAAAGAGGGATTAGTCCTAAACAAACCAAATTCAAATTACTGAGGATGGATCAAGAAGAACATAAGAACCTGTGATTGGGTTGTGAATGAGGTGAAGAGAAGAGGGTAGAGGAATAGAAGCAGATGGCAGTAAGCTTATAATGATAGTTCTAAAAACATTTCTTCTCTTTCACTACCTTTTTTAAAAAATAAAGATAGGACTAGAAACAAAGAAAATATATAAAACAATAGGATAGAGAGAAACACATAATTAATGACTATGATTGTGAATGTAAGTGGGGTGAATTCACTCATAAAACGACAGGATAGCATAATGGATTAAGAAGTAGGTTCAACAATATTTCATTTACAAGAAACTTGAAAAATAAAAGATTGACAGGGAGTTAAAATAAGTGGCTAGAAGTGAAATCTCTTATGCTTCAGCTGAAGTAAAAAAGGAAGGAGTATCAATAATGATCAAAGGCAATGTAACATAAAATAGGTTTTAATTAAAAGAGATAGAGGTAGAAACCATGTTTTTTTTTAATGTACATTTAAATCAGAGGTGTCAAACATGCAACCCATGTGCTACATGAGGCCCACAACTCTGCTGACTGATACCCAAACAGATTAATATGTAACTAGGAAATATTTTCAAAATAAATAAAAGATACAATAAAACATACATAATATTAAAATTTAAAACTAAATTAACATGTGGCCCTTAGGCATCTCTATGTATGGTTTAGTGGCTCCCATTTCAATTTGAATTTTATACCATGAATCAATGGCATATTTTTTTTTTGCTTTTTTTTTTTTTGGAGGGGTGAAGGTAGGGGAATTGGGGTTAAATGACTTGCCCAAAGTTACATGCCTAGTTTTTTATGTTAAGTGTCTGAGGCCAGATTTGAACTCAGATCCTCCTGACTCCAGGGACTGTGCTCTATTCACTGTGCCACCTAGCCACCCCTGAATCAATGGCATTTTAATGGCATTTTAAGACACAAATACACCAAATGGCATAGAATCAAAACACTTAAAAAGATAATCCCTATGCTTCCTGGTGTTTTTGACAGGATTGCATGCATTATCAGAAGTTTTTCTGTATGTGTTGAAATAATTACATGCTTTTTGTGATTTTTTTGGCAATATGGTCAATTATGATCATAATTTTCCCAATATTGAACCAGTCCTGCATTTCTGATATAAATCCAGCATGGAAAATGTATGACCTTTCAGATATATTGCTATATTTGCTTTTTGTTAGAATTTTATTAAAAATTTTTGCATAAATATTCATTAGGATAATTGATCTATGGTTTATTTTTCTATTTTGACTTTATATACATAGAAGGAATTTTGTAGGACTCCTTCTTTAACTATTTTTTCAAAGTTTGCCTGTTCCCATTCAAGAGTCTCTGGTAGTCTATTATATCAAACTTTTCTAATATTCTATTCAACACCTTAATTTCTTTCTTCTTTATTTTAGAATTAGATTTATCTAGGTCCGAGAGATGGTAAATTGAAGTCCCCTTTTATTACTATTCTCCTCCTGTAACTCATTTCATTTTTCCTTGAAGAATTTTGATGCTATGCCATTTGCTGCATATAATGAGTACTGATATTAATTTATTGTCTATGGTGCCTTTTAGCAAAATCTGATTTCCCTAATTATCTCTTTTAATTAAGGCTATTTTTGCTGCTGTTTATCTGAGATCATGATCGCTATCTTTACCTTTTTTACTGTAGCTGAAGTGTAAGTCCCTTATTTTAAGTCATGTCTGAATCATTTCTTTTTCCTGTAAGTCGATATTGAATTCCAGTTTCTGCTATTCAGTATTCTGCTATTCCTTTCCATTTTATGGGTAAGTTCTTCCCATTCACACTCAGTAATGATTGGTTTGTTTTTTTTTGAGGGGCAATTGGGATTAAGTGACTTGCCCAAGGTCACATGACTAGTGTTTCGTGTCTAAGGCTGAATTTGAACTCAGGTCCTCTTGACTCCAGGGCCAGTGTGCCACTTAGCCACCCCTCAGTAATGATTGTTAACTGTATATCTTCCTCCATCCTGTTTTTTCACACTTTTCCTTCTCTTTACCCTCCCACCTCTCTTTAAGATTCTGTTTTGCTTCTAATATCTCCCTTAATTTATACTTCTTCTTATTCCTCTCCTTTCCCTTAACCTCTCTCATATTTCCCTGTAGGGTAAGATCTATTTCTATATCCAGTTGTATGAGTATATATGTACACTTTTCCTTACCTCAACCAGTTCAGGTGAGAGAGAGTAAAGTTCAAGTGCTGCTTGCTGCCCCCCTTGCCCTCTCCTTGTTATAGAAAATCCTCCTTGTGCACCCAATTTATTTCAGATAATTTCCTCCATTATTCTTTTCCCTTCCCCCTCTCTCTCAGGGCATTCCTCTTTCTACCATTTCTAGTCTTCTTTTGAGATGATCTAAATATAGTAGAATCACACCCAAGTCATCTTAAAATCCCTCTATGAGCATTCATGATCATAAAGTTTTTAATGATTACATGTATCATCTTTCCGCATAAAAATGTAAGCAATTTGACCTTGCTTAGTCCCTTACTATTTCTCACTCATGCTTACTTTTTTATGCTTCTGTTGACCCCTGTGATTATACATTAAAATTTTCTACTCAGTTTTTTCTTATTAGGCATGCTTTATTTTATTAGGAATCCATTTTCCCCTCTGTAGGATTATACTCAGTTTTGCTGGGTATGCTATCCTTGGTTGTAAACCTACCGTGTTTCCCCGATAATAAGACCTATCCCGAAAATAAGCCCTCCCCATTACTGTGTAAGATTCCTCTAAAATAAGCCCTCCCCTGAAAATAAGCCCTCTTGAGATTGCTACTGTAGTGAAGGTGATCCCCTGCGCTACACGCTACATTACGGTACCCTCTGTATGCACCGTCCCCCCCCCCCAGTGAAACACACGCCGCGCTCCGAGCTGCATCCAATCAGAGCTGCAGCAGTGAGTGCATCATCCTGTTCTTCCCCAGTGATTTGCTTGCTGGCACCATTGAGAGCAGTGCCGCAGAGGAGAGCTGAGGCAGGACAACATAAGCCCTCCCCTGAAAATAAGCCCTCTGGTGTTTTTCTTTCCAAAAAAAATAATAAGACAGTGTCTTATTATCGGGGAAACAAGGTAGATCCTTTCCCTTCTGGATTATCACCTCCCATGCTTTTTGCTCTTACGGATAGTAGCTGATAAATTTTGTGTGATCTTGATTGTGTCTCTTTTATACTTGATTTTTTTCTTTCTGGCTACTCTTGCTGTATTCTCCCCTGCCCCCTCCCCCTTGGTCTGGGAGCTCTGGACTTTGACTGTAATTTTCCTGGGAGTTTTCATTTTGCAGTTTCTTTTGATAGGTGACCAGTGGATTCTTTCAATTCCTTCTTAGCCCTTTGCTTCTTAGCTATTTGGGCAGTTTTCTTTAATCATATTTTGAAATATGATGTCTAGGTTCTTTTTTTTTATTCATGGTTTTCAGGTAGTCCAATGATTCTTAAGTTATCTCTTCTCAATTTGTTTTCCAAGCTAGTTGTTTTTCCTATTTTATTCTTTATTTTTCAGATTTTGCCCTTGTTTGATTATTTCTTAATGTCTTATGAAGTCATATGTTTCCATGTGACCAATTGATTATTAGGGAAACTGGTATATAGTTTTCTTTCTCTGTTTTTGCTGTCTCGTTTAAGGATCAAAACCATATCTGTATTATGGAAGGAATTTGGTAGGATTCCATTTTTATCTTTTTCTTCAAAATAGTTTGTATAGCATTGGAAGTATTAGTTTTTTAAATGTTTGTGAGAATTCACTTGCAAATCCCTCTGGTCATGGGACTTTTTTCTTAAGGAGCTCATTGATATCTTGTTCAATATCTTTTTTCTAAAATAGGGTTATTTAATTATTCTATTTCCTCTTCTGTTATTCTGAGCAATTTATATTTTTGCAAATATTCATCCATTTTACTTTGACATTTATTGGCATGTAATTAGGCAAATTAACTCCTAATCATTATTTTAGTTTTCTCTCCCTTGATGGTGCATTAACCTTTTTCATTTTTGATGCTGGAAATCTTTTTTTTCTTTCTATAAATTAAGTTAACCAATAGTTGACCTATTTTTTTTGTTTGTTTTCATAAAACCAGCTCCTAATTTTATCCATTAGTTAAGTTGTTTTTTACTTTCAATTTTATTAATCACTCTTTTGATTTTGAAGATTTCTACTTTGATTGTTTTTTTTTGCTTTTTGGAGGGGGGAGGTCAGGGCAATTGGGGTTAAGTGACTTACCCAAGATCACACAGCTAGTAAGTGTTAAGTGTTTTAGGGCAGATTTGAATTCAGGTTCTCCTGACTCTAGGGCTGATGCTCTTTTCACTGTGCCACCTAGCTGCCCCTACTTTGATGTTTAATTGGGGATTTTAAATTTGTTCTTTCTTTAGTTCTTTTTAGTTGCATGCCCAATTCATTGATCTGCTTTTTTTCTCTTTATTGATGTAAGCATTTAGAGAGAGAAAATTTCCCCTAAGTACTACTTTGGTTCCAACCCACAAAGTTTGGCATGTTTCATTATTATCATTATCTTTAATAAAATTCTTGATTGTTTCTATGATTGGCTCTTTGACCCCATTCCTCAGGATTAGATTATATAATTTCTAATCGCTTTTTAATTTATGCTTCCAAGGTTCTTTATTGAATGTAATTTTTATTGCATTATGGTCTGAATTTAAGGGTGCACTTGTGAGGTTTTTCATCCTAATACATGGTCAATTTTTGTGAAGGTGCCATTTACAACTGAGAAAAAGGTATTCTCCTTTTAATTTCCACTCAATTTTCTCCCGAAGTCCATCATAACTAACTTTTCTTAAATTCTGGTCATCTTTCTATCTATTTTATGGTTACATTTATTTATTTCTGTGAAGGGTAAGCAAAGATCCCCTGCTAATGTAGTTTTACTATCTATCTCCTCTTGCAAGTTATTTAACTTTTCCTTTAAGAATGCAAATGCTCTTCCATTTGGTACACATATTTTAAATATTGATATCACTTTCTTCTCTATGGTATCTCTTTAGAAAAATTTAGTTTCCCTGCTCATCTCTTTTAATTAGGTCTAGTTTTGCTTTTGCTTCTGAAATCGTCATTGCTACCCCTGCTTTTTTAACTTCAGTCAAACCATAATAGATTCTGCTCCAGCCCCTAATTTTTAATTCTTTCTGTGTCTTTCCATTTCAAGTGCAGTTCTTGTAAAAAAATTTTTTTTTGTTGGATTTTGGTTTCTAATTCATCCTGCTATCCAATTACCTTAACCCTTTCCCCTCCTACTTCCTTGTTAGGTAAACTAGATTTCTCTACCCAACTGAATGTGCATCTATATTCTTCCCTTTTTGAACCAGTATAGAAAAGAACAAGATTTAAGCATTGTCAAACTATCACTTCCATATTCTCCTCCACTGTACAAACTTTACCCCTTTTATGCCTCTTTTATGTGAGATAATTTTATCAATTCTTCCTCTCCCTTCCCCCCTTTTCCCAGTATATTCCTCTTTCTCATCCCTCCATTGAGTAATACATAAAAGATGAATTGTGGCGGAGGAAATCCCTACAGGGGATTTCTCTGTCCATTAACCCCCATCAGTCATGGAGGCTAGGATCAGAACTACTTTCTCAGAAGGGAAGTCTCTATCCAGCAGTTGAAAAGTCACTTTGAGAGTTCAAGGCTCAGTTCATGGAGCAGGGACACACATTCCAGGTAGTCATGGGACACTAAAGAGGGGAAGTAGCTTGAATGTGTAGACCTCTGGCAATAGAAAAGAGAGCTAGCCATGGACCTGTTGAGAGTTGTGGATAAAACCAGCAATGTCTTGGTTCAGTTTCAATGTTGGGATGAAATGAGGCACTTAGAAGTCACTGAATATTTAATAAAGGACGTTAAATTTTCCATAACACAGCACAAATATTCAATAACAATATAGTGGCCTTAGCTTCTCTATACACAGTCTCTTCTCCACATTGATCTTCATCTGCAAGTGTCTGGTCAATAAGTCATCAGGTAATTGAGCCTCTCTGATAGTCTAAGGTAATTACCAAGTCTGAGAGGCCCATACTAGAGGCATCTGGTACTTTTTACACCACTAGACCAGGAAGTTGCAAGAGAGAAGCTGGGGCTAAGTCAGGATAATGGCAATAAGGATTGAGCTGTAGATAGTACACGTAGGGAGCCTGTGTCCCACCCAATAGAGATTCTGTGCCCAGGAGAAAAAGGCTTTGGGGGCATAATAATAAAAGAGCAGTGAGTAGCCTGAGTGACTTACTATCATTATTCTCTAAGTTGTACTCTGTCTTCCCACAAAAAGTACATACATATGTAGGATAATATATCCCATATTTTGAGGGAATGGTTTTTACGTACTGTTTTTGCTCTGCCACCTCATCTTCACATTTACAGGAAGACTGTTAAGTGGCCATTCTCTAATGGGAGTTTTGAACTACAGTAGTATGAGTAGCTATCCATAGTGTTCTCTAGAACCTGAACTAACAGTCATCTTTGGGGAGACCCAATCCACAAGTTCAAGTTTAAATGCAAATTAGCATATAGCATCCAGAAGGGGTGCTACATAAGCAAAACAATGAACTGAAAATTGAGAGGAAACACTCATATGAGTAAGTTCCCTTGTAGGATTTGAGTCCTATAGTCAAAGCATAGCATCTGGCCAGTGGTTCCCAGTCTGTGAATGATAAATAATGGCAAGAAATTAAAAGAAATTACATAATATAAAGAAATTCACATACAAATCCAAAAGTGAATAAACATACTATTGATAGACTAAATAAATGTTTCCTACAAATGTTTTACATTTTCAAATGTATGTCGATGTTATTATGATTAATAAAACATTCATTTTTAAATATTACTGAATTCATAGTAGTTTTTTTCTGCATTATATATTCTTCAATTGGGGCAGCTAGGTAGCAGGGTGAATACAGTACTGAGCCTGGAATCATAAAGATTCGAGTTCAAAAACAGCCTCAGACACTTGTTATCTGTATGACTCTGGCCAAGTCACTGAACTCTGTTTGCTTCAGTTTCCTCATCTGTAAAATGAGTTGAAGAAGGAAATGCAAAGCACTCCAGTATCTTTTTAAAGAAAACCCTAAACGGGGTCACAAAGAGTCAGATATGAATGATTGAAACAACTGGACAGCAACAACAAATTCCTCAATCAACAGATACCAATATTAAAACTACTACCATGTGGTGTTTTAAAAAAAATTATGAGTTGAAAAAAGTTTGACGTTTGAAAGGTTTGTATGCTATCAAAATAGAACAAAGTCATCTAGAACTTACCACTGATCTCTTGTGAATGAAGTGATAAACCGGATTCCAGTAGGGAGTGAAGCCATTTACCACACAGCTAATTGCAAAGTTTAGGTCACAGAACAGAAAGTTTTAAAAAAAAATGGTGTCTACTTCTCAATCCAAGCTATTCCTTCTAATGTAGGGGTTGGAAAGTTTCTGTAAAAAATGTCCTGCTGAGTAAGCCTTCTTTCTGATATCTTGTTTCCCTTGTTCTCTCAGGTGATGGTTCTGCACTGCAAGAAGAGAATAAAAGGTTATGAAAAATCAGGCATTTTAATAGTAGTGCCTTTTGCTGCTGTGGGTGAACACAACAAATTTTGTTACTGTTTCCCACCTAATTGATACCTTTTTGATCCTCCAAATTGTCACAATTCAAGTTCCACTTCCAAAATGGCAGAAACACCCAATAATAATCCATCACAGCTCACAGAATTTTAGATTGAAACCACCATCTAATTTTTTTTCATGGTGTCCATATTACTCTATAAGGTCATGTATCAGAATCTGAAAATAAATTTTATTTAGGTATTTTTTTAAAAACTATACAATCTTACTTATTTAAGATTATAACCAGATGATTATTTTTGTTCTTTTTTAATTTAGTTTTTTAAATTTTTCCCCAATTACATGTAAAAACAATTTTTACCATTCATTTTTAAAATCGAGTTGCAAATTCTCTCCCTCTCTCTCCATACCCCTCATCAAGAAGGCAAGGAAAAAAAAAGAAAGAAAGAAAAGGGCAAGCAATTTGATATGTTATACATGTGTAGTCATACAAAACACATTTCCATATCGGTCATGTTGTAAAAGAACATGGACCAAATTAAAACCCCAAGAAAAAATAAAGTAAAAAAAAGTATGCTTCAATTTGTATTCACATACCACCAGTTCTTTCTCTGGGGCATTTGTCAAAGTCCTTCTGAGTTGTCTTAGGTCATTACATTGATGAGAATAGCTAAGTCATTCACAGTTTATCAACGTACAATATTGCCATTACTATGTACAATGTTTTCTTGGTTCTACTGATTTCACGTTGAATCTGTTCATGTAAATCCAGGTTTTTCTGAGAGTATCTAGCTCATCATTTCTTATAGCACAATAGTACTCCACAATCATATACCACAAATTGCTCAGCCATTCCCTGATTGATGGGTATTCCCTCAATTTTCCAGTTCTTTACTACCAGAAAAGAGCTGTGATAAATATCTGGATATAGTTCAAAATTTCTTTACATAGAGCATTTTTTTTCACATGGCTATAGATGGTTTTGGTTACTTCATTTGAAAACTGACTGTTCATATTTTTTAATCATTTGTCAGTTGGGGAATGGCTCATAGTTTTAAATTTAACTCATTTCTCCATACATTTGAGAGATGAGGCTTTTATTGGAGAAACTTGGTTCAAAATTTTTTTCAGTTATGATTGCTAACTATATTTCCCTCCATCCTATTTCCCTCCCTGTTTATTATATTCTTTCTCTCCTTTTATCTTATCCCTCCTCAAAAGTGTTTTGCTTCTGACTACTGCCTCTCCCAACCCACTCTATGAGCACCCCTACCTTCTCTTATCTTTCTCCCTTCTTACTTTATTATAAGGTAAGATAGATTTCTATACTCAATTGAATATGTCAATTCTGATGAGAGTAAGGCTCAATCATTTCCTGCCATCCACTGTAAAAGCTCTTCCTTGCCTCTTTTGTGTGAGGTAATTTTACATTCTACTTCTCCCTTTCTTTTTCTCCCAGTGCATTCTTCTTTCTCACTCCTTAATTTTATTTTTTAAAGATATCAGCCTATCATATTCACCTTACACCTGTCCCTTCTGTCTGTATATACTCTCTCTTAACTATCCTAATAATGAGAAAGTTCTTATGAGTTACAAATATCCTCTTCCCATGTAGGAAAATGAACAGTTTAACCTTATTAAGTCCCTTATGATTTCCCTTTCTTGTTTACCTTTCTATACTTCTCTTAAATCTTGTATTTGGAAGTCAAATTTTCCATTCAGCTCTGTTTTTTTTTTTATCAGGAATGTTTTGAAGCCCTCTATTTTATTGAATATCTATTTTTTTTCTCTGAAAGATTATACTGTTTTGCTGGGTAGTTGATTCTTCATTGTAACCCTAGTTCCTTTTCCCTCTGGAACATCACATTCCAAGTCCTCTGATTCTTTAAGGTAGAAGCTGTTAAATTTTGCATTATCCTGACTGTGGCTCCACAATATTAGAATTATTTTTTTTTATCTGCTTGCAATATATTCTCCTTGACCTGGGAGGTCTGAAATTTGACTACAGTGTTCCTATGAGTTTTCATTTTGGGATCTCTTCCAGTAGGTGATTAGTGCATTCTTTCAATTTCTATTTTACCCTCTGGTTCTAAACTACCAGGGAAGTTTTCCTTGATAATTTCTTGAAAGATGATGTCTAGGCTCTTTTTTTTATCATGGTTTTCAATAAGTCTAATATTTTAAAAATCATTTCTCCTGGATCTGACGTCAGTTGTTTTTCTAATGAGATATTTCACATTGTCTTCTATTTTTTCATTCTTTTGGTTTTCTTTGATTGTTTCTTCATGTCTCATAGAGTCATTAGCTTCTATTTGCTCAATTCTAATTTTTAAAGGAGTTCTTTTCTTCAGTGAATTTCTGTGCCTTCCCCTCAACCCCCATTTGAGCAGTCCTGCTTTTTAAGTTCTCTTCAATGAATTTTTGTATACCTTTTTCCATTTGGCAAATTCTACTTTTCAAGACATTTTTCTTGTCATTGGATTTTTGTTTCTCTTTTACCAAGCTGTGGACTCTTATTTCATGATTTTCTTGAATCACTCTCATTTATCTCCCCAATTTTTCCTCTACCTCTCTTGTTTGATTTTTAAAATCCATCTGGAGTTCTTCCATGGTGTGAGACCAATACATATTTTTTTTTTGAAGCTTTAGATGTAGGAGCTTTGAGTTTGCTGACTTCTGAGGGTGTGTTTTAATCTTCCTTGTAACTTTTTATAGTCAGAATTTTTTCTGTTGTCTGCTCATTTTCCCAACCTATTTCTTGACTTTTAACTTGTTGCTAAAGTGGGGCTCTGCTTCCAGGGTGGGGGGCCAAGCTTCAGGGGCAGTTCTTTCCAAAGATACTTCTGGGGACCTGCAAGTTTTCAGTTCTTCCAAAGTGGTATGATGTAAGGAGATATGTGTTTCCTATTTTCTTGGCTTGTACACTGATCTATGAGTGAGCACAAGTACCCTTTTCTATGCTAGAACTGTGACAAGGGTCCCTAATTCACTGCCACTGGCTGTAAGATTTGGTGTGCTAGTGCTCCTTCTCACCAAGGGACTGTGACCCAGGACTGCATCCAGATCTGAGTAAGGATGGGCAAAGCAACAAAGTCCTGCCCCCAGTGTCTTCAAAGATATCCCTGCAATATCCCTCTGCCCAGATGTTTGACCCACTTACCTTCTGTGGGCTGTAAGCTCTGAAAGCAGCTGTTGTTGCTGATTCATTCACTCCCAAAGTGCTCTCCTACCTTTCTGGGGCCCGCCCGGTCTGCCCTGGACTATGCTCCACTCTCATCTTGGTATGACTGACCTTTTCCTGATGACCTTCTAAGTTGTCTTGGGCTGGAAAATTGTTTCACGCTATCTTTTGTGGGCTCTGTCACTACAGAGTTTGTTTTAGAGCATTCTTTAAAAGTCTTTCAAGGGTTTTGGGGGGAGAGCTCAAGCAAATCTCTGCCTTTTCTTTACCACCTCGGCCCCACCCAATTAGATGATTTTTAAAGCAACTGATTACTATGGCAAATTTTTTAAAAAAATATTGTCTCTGTATAATTAAATGCCCCTAGACTTATAGTATGACAAACTAAAACTGTAAAAATGTCAAGATCACTCTAGTTTTACTGAAAGTGGTACAAGAAATGTCATTAGAAAAAATAAGTTAAAGTAGTTTTATCTTATAAAGAAGGAGCAAACAAATGGCTTCCATCACTTACTCCACTCTTCATTTTGGACAATAACAAAAGCAATGGTTTGTATAGCTGTACCAGAAAGAAAAAAGGAAGACAGAATAGGAAGAAGCCAGAAAGGCACTGTCTAAGCTCCCCAAACTCAGTATGAGGTACTGATACAAGTAGGAAGAGTCATATTGACTTTCCAAATACTTGGAGGGGAAGTAAGATGATATTCCATACCAATTCCCTATAAACTGACCTCAAGTGGAAAAGAGACTCTTTCAAGAGATCTAAGAAGCAGGTATTCTCATTGACACCTAAAGAAATACTTTGGGTGCAGTTTTGGATCTGTGGAACTCAGGTGTAAAATAATAGGATGTCTTAAAATTTCAAAGGCACTCTGCAGGGTATAAATCAACTTCTTGAGACATAGTCCCCTAAATGAAAGATAATGACAGTTGTCTGCTAGACAAAAGCTATAGTGGATGGCAGTTTCTGAAAAAGACAAGTATTCTTTTTCAGATAACAATGAACTAAAATTATATTTAGTAAAGGACCATAGAAATGTAGATTAAAAACTAATTAGAGATTAAGTAACATAATATTTTTTTTTGCTTTTTTTTTGGAGGGGGGAAGGTAGGGCAATTGAGGTTAAGTGATTTGCCCAAGGTCACACAGCTAGTTTTGTGTTAAGTGCCTGAGGCTGAATTTGAACTCAGGTCCTCCTGACTCTAGGGACAGTGCTCTATTCACTGTACCACCTAGCCACTCTGCAAGTAACCTAATCATATAAAGAATGAGTGAGTTAAAGAACAAACCATAGAAATAATCAGTAATTTCATTAAAGAGAATGACAATAATGAGACAATATATCAAAATCTATGGAACACAGCAAAAGCAGTAGAGGGAAATTTATGTCTCTAAATCCCTACATCAATAAAATAGAGAAAGAACAGAACAATGAATTGGGTATAGAACTAAAAAAAACTAAGAAAATAACTAAAAATCACCAATTAAACACTAAATTGGAAATCCTAAAAATTAAAGGTGAGATTAATAAAATTGTGTAAAAAAACCCCATTTAATTAATTAATAAAACTAACAATTGGTTTTATGAAAAAAAAAAAAAACCCACAATAAAATAGATAAACCAAGCAGCCGGATCAGATGTATTTACAAGTGAATTCTATAAAATATTTAAAGACCAACTAATTCCAATACTAAATTATTTGTAATAGTAGGTTTAAAAAAAGGAGCCCTATCAAATTCCTTTTATGAAACAAATATGACCAATTTCATTAATGAATATGGATACAAAAATTCTAAAATTACTAACTAAAAGATTACAACATAGTACAAAGATTATATGTGGTAACCATGTAGGATTTATACCAGGAATGCAGGGATGGTTTAACATAAGGAAAACTATGTAACATTTGATTATATCACTAATAAAAATAAATCATGATTATATCAAATAGATGTAGGAAAAGCTTTTGATAAAGTACTACAACTCATTTTTATTAAGAATATTTGAAAGTATAGGTATAAATGGATTTTTCTTTAAATTGATTTTTAAAAAGTATTTACCTAGGGGTGGCTAGGTGGCAGAGTGAATAGAGCACTGGCCCTGGAGTTAGGAGGACCTGAGCTCAAATGTGGCCTCAGACACTTAACAGAAAAACTAGCTGTGTGACCTTAGGCAAGTCACTTAATCCCAATTGCCCTCCCCCCCAAAAAGCCCCCCCAAATCCTCAAAAGTATTTACCTAAAACCATCAGCAAGCTTTTTTTCATAATGAGGATAAGCTAAAAGCCTTCCCAGTAAGATCAGGTGTGAAAGAAGGATGCCCATTGTCATCAATATTATTCAATATTGTATGGAAATCCCAGCAATAGCAGTAAGAAAAGGATATAGAAGAAATCAGAATACAGAATAAGGTTATTACCTAAACTCTTTTTGCAGATGATATAATGACATACTTGGAAAATCCAGAAGACTCAACTAAAAAATTAGTCAATGTGATAATTTTAGCAAAGTTGTAGGACATAAAATAAACCTATTAAAATAAATCATCAGTATTCCTATATATCAGAAACAAAACCCTGCCAGAAGAGACAGTAAGAGATACTCTATTTAAAATAATTCTAGACAGTATAATACCTGTGAGTACACTTGCCAAAACAAATACAGGAGCCATATAAACAAAATTTAAAAAACTTAAAAAAAATAAAATTTGATCCAAATAATTGGAGAAAAATTAATTGTTCATGGGTAGGAAGGGTCAATATAATAAAAATGATAATTTTACTTAAACTAATTCACATATTTGATGCCATCCCAGTTAAATTACTAGAAAAATTATTTTACTGAATTAGAAAAAAATAAAATCAAGTTGGAAGAACAAAAAAAAATGAAGAATATCAAAGGAACTAATGAAAAAAATGTAAAGGAAGGAGGTTTAGTAGTAACCTATATTATAAGACAGTAATTATCAAAACTCTTCAGAACTTGCTAAGAAATAAAGAGGTAGATCAGTGGAACTAAGTAGTTATACAATTTAGAGTTGCAAATGAATATAGTAAACTTGTATTTGACAACTGTAAAAACTTAAGTTTTGGGGATAAAAATTTATTTTTTGGTTAAAAAAAATTGTTGGGCATTCTGGAGAGCAATTTGCAACTCTACCCAAAGGGCTATAAAGATGTGCATACCCTTTGATCCAGCAATACCACTTCTAGGACTGTATCCAAAGAGATCATAAAAATGGGAAAAGGACCCACATGTACAAAAATATTTATAGCAGCTTTTTTTGTGGTGGCAAAGAATTGGAAATCTTTCTGAGGTGGTAAAGAATGGGAGAATGGGAGGGGAGATAGTGCTGCTAATAAATTGGGGACAGGGTAGCTAGGTAGCACATTGGTTAGAGCATTGGACTTGGAATCAGGAAGATATCTTCATGAGTTCAAATCTGACCTCAGACACTAGCTGTGTGACTATAGGCCAGTTACTTAACCCAGTTTGCCTCTGTTTCCTCATCTGTAAAATGACGAGGAGAAGGAAATGTCAAACCACTTCAGTATCTTTGCCAAGAAAACTCCAAAATGGGGTCACAGACCATCAGACATGACTAAAATGACTGAACAACAGACATAAATTAGGGAATGACTGAGTAACTTATGGTTGGTAAATGTGATAGAAAATTATTATGTTTCAAGAAATGATGAAGGGTATGGCTTCTGAGAAACCTAGGATGACTTGTATGAGCCAAAACTGAGTGATATAAACAGATCCAGAAGAACAGTATTGTAAAGAAAAGCAATTTTAAAAGAACTAGGAACTGGAACTCCAAATAATGACTAAGTACCATGTTACCCACTTCCAGATAAAAAAGTAAAAAACTGAGAGTTTATGTATACATATATACATATACACACATAAATAAATACATGTGCGCATTTATGTATACATATATACATATACATACACATAAATAAATATATATCTCTGGGTGTTTTCTTTTGGAAATGGTCATTGTGGAAATTTCTTTTTGGACTATAGTAATGGGAATTTCATTTTTTTTAATTCTTAAATTAGGGATGGGAGGGAAAAAGCAATTGTTTGCTGATTGAAAAAAATTTTTTAAAGGAGATAATTGGTAATTTTGGAAAGAACAGTTTCAGTTGAATAATAAGATAGGAAGCCAGACTGCAAAGAGTTAAGAAGAGAGTGATGGAAAATAAAGCAGAGGAACTGATTATAGAAAGTCTTCTCAAAGAGTTAAACCACAAAAAAGAGATATGGGATGACAGCTAGAAAAGATGGATTCATGTCAACAGTTTTGTTTTCTTTTGTTTGGTTTTTGGATTGGAGGGAGTACATGAGTATGTTTTTAGGCAGTAAGGAAACAGCAAGTAGGCAGGAAAAGATTGAAGATTAGTGAGAGAGGGATCATATGGATCATATAGATCATACAGGGGAAATTTGTAGAAGATGGGGTGGAATGAAATCCCCTTTTAAAGAGGTCTGCCTTTTTTTCATTTGAGGGAGATGAAGGAGCGTAGAGTGGGGGAAGGCATCTGAATGATGTGAGATGTGTAGCGAGAAAGGTGTCCTATTTTTGTGAAAAATAAAGCTTTCTCAACTGAGGAGAGAGGAGTCATTGGTGGTTTGAAGAAAGATGGAAAAAATTGGAAAAGCTAAATGTGATGGCATATTGTAGACACTTAATAAATGTGTATTGACTTGACTTCCTGATCCCCTCTCACAGTTGCTAGTGCCTTCCCTCTGACCCACAAAATGATCTTGTATTTATTTTGTATGTTTTTATATGAATCCCCAATAGAACTTCAAGAGAACAGGAAAGTGTTTCCTTCTTGTCTTTGTTTTTTTTTTTTTTAAAGCAATAGGGGTTAAGTAACTTGCTCAAGGTTACACGGCCAGTTATTTCTGGGTGTGGTGCTGAGTATCTGAGCCCGGATTTGATCCAGGTCATCCCGACACTGGAGCCCATGCTCTTACTCGCTGAGCCACCTGGCCACCCCTAAGCAATTGGGGTTAAGTAACTTGCTCAAGGTTACACGGCCAGGTGTTTCTGGGTGGGTGCTAAGTGTCTGAGCCCGGGATTCGATCTCCAGGTCTTCTCAACACTGGAGCTGGTGCTCTTACTCGCTGTGCTACCTGGCTGCCCCTCCTTCTTGTCTTTGTACCAGAAGTTCTAAGCACAATGACTGGCATGTAATGGTGCTTAATAAATGCTTGTTAGTTGTTAGAGCAAATGCCTCCCTGCCTGCCTCTGCCTATTGACATTATTTTTTTATATAAGACAGCTTAGATGCTTCTTTTTCCCTTGTTGCCCCAGCTATGTCACCTCTGCTTAGCATGATGAAGTCTTGCACACGGTAGACACATACTTGTTGAATTTTAACTCATGTTAAATATACAGACTTCGGTAAGTTTAGTCAACAATGGTCTTATCCCTTTAACTTAGAAGAGCACTATCAAAATCCTACATAGTTAAAAGCAATAATAAATAACTAATATAAGGTCAGTTAAATGATGTCTAAAAAAATCTTGAGTTTAATGGTCAATAGCTAAAATGCCTCATCTTCCTTTACAGTCTTATTCTACACTACTCTTCCTTTACATACTCTATGTTCTGGTCAAATTGGACTGCTTGCTGTTCTCCATACAAGACATCCCACTTCGATGTTTTTGCACAAATGAATCCTCATCCCCTGGAATTCACTCCTTCCTCATCCACTCCCCCTTCCCCCCCATATTACAAATTCTGGTTTCTTTAAAACCATACCTTAGGTAATGCCTCTTACATGAAGTCTGATCTTCCAGTTAGCACTCATCCTTGAAATGACTTTAAATAGCATTACATATACTTTGTATTTACTTATCTGTGCAATTACTGTACCTAGTAGAAATCAAACTCCTTGAGGTCAGGGACTGTTTTATTATTGCCCATGTATGCCCTGTGTGCCTGACACAATGCTTGAACTTAAGTTGCAAACTGAAAATCTGGTAAATGTGTTTTATGAGTTCAACCACACTGCTGCCTAGGATTATAAACCTAGAAGACAATAACAATCTTAAAAATCCAAATTCCAGGAATCTCCTCAATCTTCACTTTTCATTCTCCTTTCAGGATGAAATCTTAACACTCTAACATGCCATCAGTTACTTCTTAGGCTTCTTGTACAGCAGTAACCCGTGTACATTATTTAATTTACTAAGTGGTTTTGTCTCCTTAAGCCATTAATTAAAAAACTACAAATGTCATAATTCCAGAATACTTCATACTCCTGAATGCCCAAGGGGGAAGAAGAGAAGGAAATAATTTAGCTAAAATGGAGTGGTCCTTAACACCCAATATAACCTATTAAACTCCAGAAACTTTGGAGCTGCTGATCGCATGAACTCTAAGAACTACCTTTCAGACCTGGAATTCATTACCTTTCAAAGAGTTAAAGAAAATAGATATAAAAACACAGAGTCAATCCTTGGAGATAGAGACAAAATGTATGAAATATGCAAAATGGTTCGAAATATCCCACTTTAAAATGCACCATAAAATTATTTTTTTTTCTTACCCCAAACCCACACAAATAAGCACCTCTTGTCCCTATCAGAGCTGCCGCTGAAGAATTCACTTAGCTCCCAATCCCACACAGCATGTTTTTGATACTGGGCTGTGGCAGTTGGTTTGCTTAGCTGTTTTCATTAGCAAGGTGTTCCCACCTAGTCTCAAGGGGCGGAGATCTGGGCTGGGCCGACCATCACCAGATGTCACTGAGGAGCCCCAGAATGGTACTGGTGGTAGCCAGTTCTCAGGCTTCCCCATTTCTGACTCCACTACTGCCGAAATCTCCTCCTCTTCCGCCACCCTTTTCAGTCCACCTCTTTGTACAAAGCAGAAGACTTCTCTTTTTTCTAAACTCCACCTCCCCCTAACCTGCCCCTCGGGTTTCGGGGTGTCAGAGAAAGAGAAGAAAGAAGAGGGGAAGAAGAGGTGGGATAGGACGAATAGTAGAAACCCAGCTCCAGGGTCTCCTCTCTCCAGAAATTACGTCCCCTCTCGTGCCCGCTAGTGAGTAGAATAGAGACTGCTTCCTCCTCAGGTACCCCGGCAATTCTCTTTTTGTTTTTTCTCCCCCTACCCCTCCCTCCCTCCCTACTCCCCTCCCCCGCCTCCATTCATACAACTGGTAGCAGGTGCATCTGAAGAGCTCTTGCATCCAAAACACAAAACAGACCAGGCGGCTTGTATTGCTTACCGACGGTCCTCCATACCTCGGATCCCTACCCACGCTGGCGGGTCTCAACACCGACCTCTTCCAAAAGCAAGGTCATAACAGCGTATAACATAACAGAGCTCCCGCAACAGTTCGCCAACCCCTCTCCAGCCTTACCTATGGGCGATCAAAAATTGCTTCTCTCCTAGCAGCCAAACAGTTTTCGCGTACACCGGCATTTCCTGCTGTCCTGATACTTCCTGGAGTGACTGAGGTGGCAGGCAGGAGCGGCTTCGGCCAGGGTCTGCCTCCTCTCCCCCCTTTCACTTTCATTCTATTTCTGCAGGTCTCTGAAACGTCAACGCCTACCAGAGCCTGCTCAGCCTGGCTTGACTCTTCCTCCTCCTCCCTCCTCACATCACCCCCACCACTCCACTCGCTAGACTGGCTTTCAAACCAATAGAACCACTGGCTGTACAATACAAACAAAGAAGCTCGACTAGTTCTTGTTATTCTCACACAAATTTGTCTCTTTCTCTTCAACACTACAAAAAAAAAATCACCACAGTATCGTTTTTTTCCTGAGCAGTAGCAATAGAGTAGTATAGACATTTAAGCCCTTAAACATTTCTCAAAAAAAGAATCACAAGCTATTATTCATACAAAAGAGTGCTTCGCATCACTAACAGGAAAAATGCAAAAAAAGCAACTCGGAAGTTTCACTGCATAACCAGCAAACTGACAAAAATGACAAAATATGGGAGTAGTCATTGTCAGAGAGGTTGTAGACCAACTGGGACACATACACTATTGATAGAATTGTAAATTAGAAATTGACTAAAATATTCATATTCTTTGACCCAGAGCTGTCTTGCTAATAATATACCCCCAAGAATCAATGACAAAAGATTCATATACACCAAAATATTTCATTCATATATTCATTTGTTTGTTTAAGGTTGAAACTCTATCTCACCCTATCTGTAAGTACTAAGGCTACTCACAGATCATCTTGGGAGCTTTGCCCTTCCATAGACCACCTGGTAGCTCCCTGCTCCCAGAGGTTCACCATATTAATGCCAAATTTAGTGTGAACACTCAATCAGCATAGCCTACTCCAGCTCAGAGTTTCCCAACTCAAGAGATCCACCAGCCTCAGTGAAAGAATTATAGATGCATATGATCACACCTGGCTCCAGCAAAATATTTATAGAAGCACTTTTTTTTTTAAAGGAACTAGAAACAAAGTAGATATCCATCAATTGGGGAATGGCTAAAGAAGTTGTGGTACATGAATGTAATCAACTATTAGCCTAAAGATACTATTAATATAATGAATACAAAGAAGCAGAGAAAGATATGCATGGATACACCATGCAATCATTACAACAATGTAAATGGAAAGAACACTAAAGAAGATGTGGGAATTTACTTCTTTTGTTACAGAGGTGAAACAACTCTGGGGGTAAAACTCACTACATAACTTACTTGGTTGCTATATTGGTTAGTTTTTGTGATCTTGCCCCTCCCCCCCCTTCCTTTTTAATTTTTCGTTATAAGGGATGGCTCTTTTGAAGGGGAATGGGAGGGGGTATTTTGGAACACATCGGTGATATGAAGAGATAATCAATAAAAATGAAGGAAAATGTAAATTCTCCACTCCCAAAATTGTGAATATTTTGAAGAAAGATAAAATAAATACCACTAAGAATTTTTCTTTGTTCTCTCTCAGCTAAACAGCATCTGTTTCAGTTTCATGGGGCTCTATGATTGAATGTATTGCTCTGCCAGATGGTTCCTTCCCTTTCCACCTATGTAGTGAACACTGATTGATAGTTTCTGAGCCCATTATTTGCAAAATGCTATTCCTACAATAGCACAGTAAGCTAGTGAATTCTCATATTACAGACAAGTAAATCGAGGGTCAACAAGCTTATGACTTGATCATAGGCATACAACAAAAAAAAAGTGTCACCGCCGGACCATGAACCCCAAGATTCTTTCAGTCCTCTGCTCTTTGATGAGAAAGGGCCGTCTCATCTTTCCTATACAACTTTATATACAAATGATACTTGTTTATAAACTTAGAAGTACTTTCACAGAATTCATTTGTTATTTCCAACACTCCTTTGAGTTACAAAGGGCAGGTATCATTGTCTACTGTCTCCCAGAAACAGGTAAGATAAATTTTACTTAACAGAAGGAAAGATTTTGCTACACTTACTGTTTGTTGATTACAATCTTTTTTTTTTTTTAAATGTACTTTAAGACTAGGTAAAGAAAGATCCCTGGCCTCCTTCACGTTTTAGATAAAATCTTACCTTCGGTAAGAAATCTTTCTGGATCCCCCTTCATATGAAGTCAGTGCTTCCCTTTGTTATCTCCAACGTGTCCTGCAGGTGTTGAATTTGTGATGTATCAGTTTTTGTTGTCTTCCTCATTAGGCTCCAGAGCAGGGACGGGTTGGATTGTTTTGTTTGCTTTCTTTGTATCCTCGGTGACAAGCATGGCACCTATCACACGGTAGGTTCTTATGCATATACTTATAATAACAACAATATGCTTATAATACTTTTAAATAAATGCTTGTTGACTACTTGATAATAATATAGAGTGCTTTCAAATAGCTAATGTGCTTGTCTTTATATACATTATTTCTTTTCATCCTCAAAATAACCCCCTGAGGTCAATTCTATAGTTTTCATTAATCACATTTTATGAATGAGTGAACCCATGCTGAGTGTTTAAGCCACTTATCTGTGGTTATAAAGTGCTGGAAGGAGGATTCAAACCCAAGTCTTTCTTGATGCCAAGTCCAACATTCTTTCCACTTCATTATATGCCTTTCATCTCAGGAAATGTTGTGAATAAACTTTATTTTTAAATCAAATAACATTTTTGTAAATAAAATAATTAAAAAGAATGCTATATTGAGAACTTTTGTAAAAAGCATTTTTTTTCTTTTTAAAAGCAGCATGATATAAGGAAATGAGCCTGAATTGGAATTTAGAATTCAAATTCAAATTCCAGTTTTGTTACTCCCTAATTGATCCTGGATAAGCCATTTAACTTATCTGGACTTCAGGTTCTTTTTCTACAGATGTTCACTACTACACCATTCTTTCATTTACAACCCATCCATTTACCTACTCACCCAGGCCATCTTATGCCTGTTCCTCCTAACCTCCTCATCCTCCTCATATGGAACAGGACCCTTGACACTGGATCTCCACACTGGGGTCTTGCAGAATGTAAATCCCCAGTCTTTGGGGAAATTAATTCATTGATCTTGGGAGCTTCCTACTACAGTCTACAATTCAGTTGATTGATCACTATGTATGCTAAAGTAACCCACTTAAGCCTTCAATCTCTGCTAGCTGGCCCTCGGCACCACATCATGATATAGCCACACTTTCTAACCATCCATCCACCTAAATCTTACAATCTCCCTCCCTGCTCCAACACCCATTTTTAGCTTTCTGCCTCCCAAGAGCAAAACTTCCTCCCCTGATCATCACACTCCTATGTATGATGTCTTCCCCTATCAGAAGGCAAACTCCTTGGGTGAAGAGATTTTGATTCTCCCTCTCTGCCTTTCTCTTTTTCTCTCATTCCCAGTACTTAACACAATATAGTGCTTAACTTAATACATTTTTCAT
This sequence comes from Petaurus breviceps papuanus, assembly GCF_028583685.1. Classification (NCBI taxonomy): domain Eukaryota; kingdom Metazoa; phylum Chordata; class Mammalia; order Diprotodontia; family Petauridae; genus Petaurus; species Petaurus breviceps. The sequence goes on along the minus strand of NW_027187277.1, from coordinate 6,499,888 downwards.
TCATTCATCTATCCATCTGGGTTTTAAAATTTTATTTTATTCTGAACTTAAAAAAATAAAACTTGCCTTTCCATACATAGCAGAATAGAAAAAAGAGATGATTACATATGAAACTGCAAATCTATTATGTATACATTGCTATTCCTTTTAAATATATAATAAGGTTATTATGTAACTTTATATTTTCTTTTCTCTCCCCCCTGCACCCAGCATTAGAGATGATTACCATTACACATAAATATGTATGTGTTTGTATGTATATGTATATATATATATATGTAAATCATTCTATGCATACTTCTGTTTATCAGTTCTTTGTCTGGATGCAGATGGTATCTTCCTATATGCTCTAAAATATTTATCCATCCATTTTAAAAGTCTTTAAGTTCTCTAAATCCTATATAAATTTTAAAATCTAATTTAATACTTTTGTGTGGTAGGGGATTGTTGAACACAACCCCACCTTCTATTCCCTTAATTGATCTGTAAGCAAGCATTTTAGCACAGCCCCACCTTCCATTCCCTTAATTGATCTGTAAGCAAGCATTTTAGCACAACCCCAACTTCCATTCCCTTAATTGATCTACAAGCAGGCATTTTAGCATAACTCCACCTTCATTACCTTAACTGATCTGTAAACAGGAATTTCAGCACAAACTCCACCCTTCCCTCCATGGGTGGGGGTTTCAGCCTAGGGAAAAATCCCTGCTCCATTCTTCCCCATCCCCTAATCCCCCACCCCCTACCTGGTGTTCCCCATCTCCACCCATTCTGGGTTCCCTGTACCTCAGCCTAGGAAAAAACTTCTACTGCTGAGAAAAATTCAAATATACACTGATTAATCACTGATTGAAATTTTAGCTTATGTTACCTGACTATTGTAATCTCTTGAAAAACCAGCATATTGTTCATGCCAATTCACTGTCTGATTTAGGTATGTGACCCCAGCAGTCCTGAGGTAATAAAATTCACTTCCAATTTTAATCTCTGGGATCTTCTGTCTCACTCCTTTATGCCCTACAGGATGAATGGACCTACTAAAACCATTCCCTGAAGCATGTTCCCAGAATTCTCCTAGAAATTCTCAGGGATTCTGAGGACACTGCCTGGACCAGGGGTGGGGAGCCTGTGGCCTTGAGGCCACATATGGCCCTCTCAGTCCTCAGGTGTAGCACTTTAACTGAATCCAAACTGCATAGAACAAATCCCCTTAATAAAAGAATTTGTTTTGTAAAACTTGAACTTAGTCAAAAGGCCATACACAAAAACCTAAAAGGCCACATATAGCATGAAGGCCACAGTTTCCTCACCCCTGCTTTGGACCTTTAGCTTCTGAAGAACTTCCTGGATGGTCCTGACCATCAGTGTTGAAAGAACTGAACATTTTAGAAATACATGGAAAGCCCTCAGTAGCTCTTGTAGGTCTATTCAACCTTTACTATGCATATAAATCCACATAATTATTTTCTAGGTCTAATTAGGTTAGAATGCATCTGTATTACATTATCTGTGGAAGAAGTAGAGCAAAAAATAGTTAAGTTGATTAAAATTTTATCAGGGATGTTTTTGTACCTCTGATATTAAACTGATATAAACTCAAACTGTGCTCAAGCTTTAAAAACTCATGGATTCAGTTTTCTCATGTCTGCGTGATCAAGACTAAATGTCAACATGACACAATTGCTAATGCACAGAGACTTGTAGAGCATAGCTACCATACAGGAACTTGGGAATCCTTACTAGTGGAAGAGTTATTACAGGACTTTGACCTCTCAAACCAATTTGTGTCCTCCCTAGGCAACATTCTTTTTGTTTATGATCATCATGAGGAAAGTTGTATGATTCAGTGGAAAGAGCCCTGGATTGGGAAGCAAAGTACCTGGATTTGTTAGCTCTGCCACCTTGATCCTCATCAAATCACTCAACTCTTCTGCCTCTTACGATCCAAAGTAGATAGACCCAGAGTCAGGAAGACCTGAGTCTGAATGTGACCTCAATTCCTTAAAAGCTATATGACTCCTGGTAAGTCACTTACCTGTGCATGCCTCAGTTTCTTTGTCTGTAAAATGCACTGGAGAAGTAATGATTGAAAGTACTGAAAAACAACAATATGATGTTCTTTGTGATAGAAATAAACATAGATGCATAATCTGAAAGCAGTTTATGCATTTGCTATATATGTGTCCTGGTTTGTGGTTATATATAAGGCCATAGCATAGAATTAGATCCCAATCTGTCAAGGAAAAATAGTAAAAAATAATATAAAACATTAAAAGGAGTAAAATCATGATATTCCTTTCCCTTCCACACTTCCCCTAAGGATGTTCTTTCCCTAAAAAGCAAGGAAGCCATCTTTAATATTGAGACTTGATAGATCCAAGTAGATAAATCTCATTTGTAGTCTCTTTTGACACAGCTAAGTTTCTTGACTGATTCTGACCATAATAACTATTGCAGTTGTGTCTAGACTATTTCAGAGAAAATGTATAACCTTCTAGTGGTCTTTGTTTTGATATAAAATTTCTTCTAATCTCTAAAACCACTATAGTCTCACAAATAACACAGAGTTGCTTTGATTTGCAAAAGCCAACAATGGTGCCGATAAATTGCAGTTAACTAAGTTATTTCTCAAGCAAACAATCTTCAAATGGTGCCAAGGGCTCAAACAAGCTTGTCTTTATCTTAGGCAGTTAGGTGGGGCAGGAAGTGTATTAGAAATGGAGTCTAGAGATGCAGAGGCAGGCTGGGAAGGCTCCTGATCAACTCTGAGGGCAAGTCTTCCCACCAACCACAAGGTCCACTACCAGGCCTATCACCAAAGGGCTGGGACTGGAAAGAGCAAAGTAAGAAGCAAATACAGGGGCCCCTGTCCTGGACAGCAAACACTCCTGGGGCTACCATTTCATAACCCAGAAATTTAAAAAAAAAAAAAAGCTCCTTTCAGGACCTCCAAAGACCAGGATGACAGAGTGAATCTCACTTGCTCCAAACCCCCCCTCTGACCCTGAAAACATAGTAACTCTTTCGCCAGGGCAAAACCCTCTACAGTAAGGGCTTGGGATCCTAGAGGAAGGGTGTGGCTAGGACCCTGCCTCAAAATGGGTAGAAAGCAGACTACAAAGGCTCTGGAGTCCTACTATCCTCAGAGGGAGGAACCAAACTCAGAGGGAGACAATGTGGACTCCACACCCAAAGCTGAAATTTCCACAGGGAATGGGTCCCAAGCACAGAAGGCTCTTCTAGATGAGATCAAAAGGAACTTTGAAAACAAAATGAGAGAGATAGAAGAAAAAGTGAATAATTCTCTCAAAACAAAAATACCAGAATTAGAAAAACATTATAATGAAGAAAACATCTCTCTAAAAAGAAAAGTGTATCCTGGGCTCAGACACTCAGCATCACACCCAGAAATAACTGGCCGTGTAACCTTGAGCAAGTTACTTAACCCTGATTGCTTAAAAAATAAAAATAAATTAAAAAAAAAAAGAAAAGTGTATGATAATGGAAAAGGAGCTCCAAAAATTAACCAAGGAAAATGATTTGCTAAAAACTAGAATTAACTAAATGGAAACAAATAACTCTATGAGGAACCAAGACTTAGTCAAGCAAAACAACAAGAATGAAAAATTAGAAAAAGAGGTAAAATACCTCAAAGGAAAAATAACTGACCTGGAAAACAGATCCAGGAGAGATAATCTGAGAATCATTGGCCTACCAGAAAATTATGATGAAAAAATGAGCCTGGACAACATTCTTCAAGAGCTCCTTAAGGAAAACTGCCCTGAGATTCTAGAACCTGAGGGTAAAATAGAAATCAAGAGAATCCACTGGACACCTGCTGAAAGAGATCCCAAACTGAAAAGTCCTCTAAATGTTGTGGCCAAACTCCAGAACTACCAGATAAAAGAGAAAATACTTCAAGTGGCCAGAAAGAAACAATTCAAATATCAAGGGTCCACAGTGAGGATTGCACAAGATTTGGCAGCCTCTTCACTGAAAGATAGGAGGCTGTGGAATATAATTTTACAGAAGGCAAAAGGCTAAGGTTACAACCAAGGATCACATACCCAGCGAGACTGAGCATATTCTTCCAGACAGAGATGTTCATTCAACGATATAACAGAGTTCCAGACCTTCTTGATAAAAAAGCCAGAACTCAATGGAAAATTCAACCTTCAATTATGAGATGCAACAGTGACTTAGAAAGGTAAACAAGGAGAACACACACATGCCATGTTATTTGATAAGAGCAAACTGGTTATAGACAAGTAGAAGGTATGAGTATAAAATTCACAAAATGATGATTTAAAAAAATCTTATTAAGGGCTACAGAGGGACGGCAATGGAAGAAAGGGAATGGATGAAGTGGAAAAGGGTAAATTATGCCACACATAGAGGCATAAAAACTGTATAGCAGAGGAAAAAAAGGGAGGGAGTTGGGAAGCATATGAGCTTTTCCCTCATTGGTTCTGGTACAAGGAGGGAATAACAACCAGTTAAGCATAGGACTCTATGGAGAAGAAAGGCAAAAAGTATCATTTTAGAGGCAAAGAGGGGAGGGAGAGGAGCTTCTCATGAGATTTGTTCCAGTCACTCTTGGTCCGAAGAACAAAGAACATACTTCATTAAGTATAAAAATATCCTACAGGCAGTAGGAGGGGGAAAGGGTTACCAAAGGGTGGTGGGAGTGTTTGTAGGGAGGGAAGAAGTAAGGAGAAAGGGGAAGAAAAGGGAGGGGGGCTGATAAGGGAACACTGAGGGAGGTGGTGGCCAAAAGAAAAATTATTAAGGGGGGGAAAGGGGAAGGGAGGGAAAATATGAACATTAACAGGGGTGGGAGTAGGATGGAGGGAAAGAAACAGATAACAATCATAACTGTAAATGTGAATGGAATGAACTCTCCCATAAAACGGAGATGGATAGCAGAATGGATTAGAAATCATAATCCTACAATATGCTGTTTACAAGAAATACAACTGAAACAGAGGGATACACACAGGGTAAAGGTAAAAGGCTGGAGTAAAATATATCATGCCTCAGCTAAAGTAAAAAAAGCAGGGGTAGCAATCCTTATCTTAGATAAAGCAAAAGCAAAAATTGACCTAATTAAAAGAGATAAGGAAGGAAACTATATCCATGAGTGGGTCAAAGAAGAAATTATAGAAACAATCAGTAATTTCATTCAAGAGAATGATAATAATGAGACAACATACCAAAATTTGTGGGATACATTAAAGGCAGTTTTTAGGGGAAGTTTTATATCCCTGAGTGCATACATTATTAAATTAGAGAAATGGGAGCTCAACGAATTGGGCATGCAATTAAAAAACCTAGAAAAAGAACAAATTCCAAATCCCCAATTAAATACTAAATTAGAAATATTGAAAACCAAAGGAGAGATTAATAAAATTGAAATTAAGAAAACTATTGAATTAATAAATAAAACCAAGAGCTGGTTTCATGAAAAAACCAACAAAATTGATAGGCCCTTAGTCAATATGATAAAAAAAAGGAAAGAAAAAAACAAAATTATGAGTATCAAAAATGAAAAGGGTGAATCTACCTCCAATGAAGAGGAAATCAAAGCAATAATTAGTAAATATTTTTCCCAATTGTATGCACATAAATTTGACAATCTTAGGGAAATGTTTGAATATTTACAAACATACAAGTTGCCCAGATTAACTGAAAAGGAAGTAAATTACTTAAATAACCTCATCTGAGAAAAAGAAATTGAACAAGCCATCAGTCAACTCCCTAGGAAAAAATCTCCAGGGCCTGACAGATTCACTAGTGAATTCTATCAAACATTTAAAGAACAATTGATTTCAATACTCTACAAACTATTTGAGAAAATTAGTGAAGAAGGAGTCCTACCAAATTTTCTTTTTATGACACAAATATGGTACTGATACCTAAATCAGGAAGAGATAAAACAGAGAAAGGAAATTATAGACCAATCTCCCTCATGAATATAGATGCAAAAATTCTAAATAAAATACTAGCAAAAAGACTACAGCAACTTATCTCAAGAATAATACACTTTGATCAGGTAGGATTTATTCCAGGAGTGCAAGGATGGTTTAATATTAGGAAAACAATCAGTATAATTGATCATATCAACAGTAAAACTAGCAGAAACCACATGATTATCTCAATAGATCTAGAAAAGGCTTTTGACAAAATACAATATCTATTCCTATTAAAAACATTAGAAAGTATAGGAATAAATGGAGCCTTCCTTGAAATAATAGGTAGCATCTATTTAAAGCCATCAGCAAGTATTATATGTAATGGGGAGAAGCTAGAAGCATTTCCCATAAGATCAGGGGTGAAACAAGGGTGTCCACTATCACCCCTCTTATTCAATCTGGTACTAGAAATGTTAGCAGTAGCAATTAGAAAAGAAAAAGAAACCAAAGGAATCAAATTAGCAAAGAAGAGACCAAGCTATCCCTCTTTGCAGATGATATGGTGATATACTTAGAGAATCCTAGAGAATCAAGCAAAAAACTACTTGAGACAATAAATAAATTTGGCAAAGTTGCAGGATATAAAATAAACCCACATAAATCCTCGGCATTCCTATATATTTCCAATGAAATTCAACAGCAAGAGATAGAAAGAGAAATTGCATTTAAAGTTACTGTAGACATTATAAAATATTTGGGAATCTACCTGCCAAAACAAACCCAGGACCTATATGACCACAACTACAAAACACTTTTCACACAAATAAAGTCAGATCTAACTAATTGGAAAAATATCAATTGCTCATGGCTGGGTCGAGCTAATATAATAAAAATGACAATTTTACCTAAATTAAATTATATATTTAGTGCCATACCAATTAATTTACCAAAAAACTACTTTATAGAGCTAGAAAAAAATAGTAGCAAAATTCATTTGGAAGAATAAATGGTCCAGAATATCAAGGGAATTAATGAAAAGAAATGCTAGGGAAGGTGGACTAGCTATACCAGATTTCAATCTGTATTATAAAGCAGCAGTCATCAAAACTACTTGGTACTGGCTGAGGAATAGAGGAGTGGATCAATGGAATAGATTAGGCACATGAGATTCAGAAGTCAACGACTATAGTAATCTATTGTTTGATAAACCCCCAGACCCTGGTTTTTGGGATAAGAACTCACTATTTGACAAAAACTGCTGGGAAAACTGGAATATAATATGGCAGAACCTGGGTATATACAACATCATATACCAAAATCAAGTCTAAATGGGTGCATGATCTAGGTATAAAGGTTGATACTGTAAGCAGTCTCCTAAAACAAGGAATAGTTTACCTATCAGACTTGTGGAGAGGGAAAGACTTTATGACTAAACAAGAATTAGAGAACATTATAAAATGTAAAATGGATAATTTTGACTACATGAAATTGAAAAGCTTCTGTACAAACAAAGCCAATGTAAGCAAGATTAAGAGGGTGGTGAGAAATTGGGAAAGAATCTTTACAACTTATGTCTCTGATAAAGGACTCATTTCTAAAATATACAGAGAATTGAGTCAAATTTATAAGAATAGAAGTCACTCCCCAATTGATAAATGGTCAAAGGATATGAACAGGCAGTTTTCAGAGAAAGAAATTAAAAATATCTATAAGCACATGAAGAAATGCTCTAATTCATTATTTATTAGAGAAATGCAAATCAAAACAACTCTGAGGTACCACATCTCACCAGTCAGATTGGCTAAGATGACAAAACAGGAAAATGACAAATGCTGGAGAGGATGTGGGCAATTTGGAACACTAATGCATTGCTGGTGGAGTTGTGAAGTGATCCAGCCTTTCTGGAGAGCAATCTGGAATTATGCCCAAAGGGCTATAAATACTTTCTTACCCTTTGATCCAGCAATACACTCCTAGGGTTATATCCCAAAGAGATCATAGAAATGGGAGAAAGACCCATATGTACAAAAATGTTTATAGCAGTTTTTTTTTTGTGGTAGCAAAGAATTGGAAATGAAGGGGGTGCCCAACAATTAGGAATGGCTGAACATGTTGTGGTATATGCATGTTATGGAATACTATTGTGCAATAAGAAATGAGGAGCAGACGGTCTTCATATTTACCTGGAGAGGCTTATACGAACTGATGCTGAGCGAGAAGAGTAGAACCAGGAGAAATTTGTACACAATTACAGACACAACATATGTGTGATGACCAACTTTGATAGACTGGACTCTTTTCAGCAATGCAGTGATATAAGTCAATCCCAAAAGACTCATGATGGAGAGAAATATGTGCCTCCAGAGAAAGAACTAGAAAGAACTAAGTTTATATCCAGGTGGAAGCAAAATACCTGATCTTTTTCTTTCTCTTATTTGGTTTTATGTCCTCTTTATCATTTTTCATTCCAGCTGGTGTAATCCGTCTTTATAACCTGACTAATGTATAATGTGAAATTATTTACAGATCCTGTACTTGACTATATGTCACCATGGGGGGGAGGAGGGAAGGGGAAGGGACAAAATATGAAACTCAAGGAATTGTGGAATTGAATCCTGTAAACTAAAAGGAAACAAATTAATTAAATAAAAAAAAATTTAAAAATGGAGTCTAGAAGCTTTGAGTTCAAATACAGCTGTACGATTCTGAGCACACCATTTAACTTCTCTAAACCTCAGCTTCCTTATCTGCAAAATGGTAATAATAATAGCACCTACTTCAATTTGTGAGAACCAAATGAAATAATATTTGTAAAGTACTTTGCAGATAGCAGGTATTTAATAAATGCATGTTTTCCCTTCCTACTCTCTTCTCTCTAGGTTTAAATTTTTTTTTTTTATAATTCCCTACTTATCCTACCACTTCTCCATTTTCTTTGCTGGATCATCAGGTAGGTCATGACTGTTAATCATGAGTGTCCCATAGGGCTCTGTGTTTAGCACTCTTCTCTTATCCCTATAAAATATTTCACTTGGTGATCTTATTGGCTCCCATGGATTCAAGTATCATCTTTATTCTGGTGATTCAAAAATCTACTTATTTAACTCTTACCTCTGCTGCCCTTCAGTCTGGTATCTCTAATTGCCTACTGGATGTCCTGTAAATATCTTAAACTCAGCATGTCCACAACTGAACTAATTCTCATCCCACCCCCTCCCCTTGTACTCCCCCATCTACCCACAAACTCCCCTCTCTCCCAAACTTCCCTATTACTGTCAAAGGCACTACCATTCTCTTAAGACCTAGATGTCATTCTGAATACCTCACTCTCTTACCCACCCCTTCCTACTCCCTACCACCCCCAGGCCCCAATCTGTAAGTAAGACCAGTCATATCTTCTTTGACACTGCTGACTAGGGTACAGGCCTCAGCCAAGACCTTCACTTTTTACCCCTAAAGAATTTGAGTCCCATTGTCCATAGGCCCTGGAAAACCCCACCTTGAACTTTCCTTGAGTCTTCCCACTACATCTGGCTTTTCATTCTGCTGCCCGTAACCTAGCCTAGCCCTCCATGGTCCCTTACTTCTGGATTGCTTCCAGATACTCCCCACCCTAGATTCCATCAAAATCCCATTTTCTTGGTTCCTGGTGTCTGACCTCTCGTTACCTCAGCTATTGGCCACCTTCATCAAGACCCTCCCAAACCCCTCCTCTAGACTACTTGGCCAACCCTAGATCCTTCCCACAATCTTTTTGTATATAAGACCCATCCTGTTTCCATGAAGATGCTCAGATTCAATCTAGCTCAGATTGTATTTGACAAGTGGCTGGTCCAAATCCTCAGATGCCTTAAGAGTCTAGCCAATGGTGAGAATCCTTAAGAGTCTGGCCAATATGGTGGATTTTTAATAAGCTTAGTTTTTCTTTTGCTGAAAGAAGACTTGAGTGCAATTCATTTGGGCAGGACCTGGGTCGTTGCTATTTTGGGGTCCTGAGCACCCCTAAACCTCAACACTGCCACTACCCTGCTACAGGCCTTCATCACCTTCTGCCTGGTTCCTTGCAATAGCTGCTGGTTGGTCTCTGTGTCAGAAGTCTCTCCCCATTCCACTCCATCCTCCATTCAACTGACAAAGTTATTTTCCTAAAGTACAGGTCTGATCATGTCACTCACCTGACCAGTGCACAGACACTTAATGATCTCCAGTGGTTCCCTGTCACTTCCAAAATCAAATACCACTTCTTTTGGGTGTTCAAAGCCCTTCATAATCTGGCCCTCTCCTAATTTTCCAGTCTTTTTACACCTTATAGCCTCCCCTGACCTTCTCCCCCTCCCATGACCTAAATGACACTAGTCTCTTCGACATTTCCCATACACAGCACTCCATCTTCAAACTCTGGGAACTTTCTTTGCCTGTTCCCCATGCCTAGAATATTCTTATTTCATCATCTCTGACTCCTGGATTCCTTGCTTATTTTAAGTCTAGACTTAAATCTCAATTCTGATAAGCAGCCTTTCCTGATTCTTCTAGAGCAGGGGTCAGCAAACTATAAATTGCCAGCCAAAACTGGTCTACCAACAATTTTTGTATGGTCCATAAGTTAAGAATTTTCTCCATTTTAAATAAAGTTTTATTGGATCAACAACTATGATCATTTATCTCCTTATTGTCTATGACTGCTTTCAAGCTATAACAGCAGAGTTAAGTTGTTATAATAGTGGTACCTCATTTTTTGGCACTACTGCTTGGCACACTGCAAATAGCAGTCATGCAATTATAACCTGACATCATTTTGAGTGCCTTGTGTATTATGACAATTAAAAAAGAAATGGACAGTGCATATCCATCATGTCAAAACAATAAAAGAAAAAAAAAATACAGTATTTTGAGCTCAGACTTCAGACTGAAATTTTTCTGAAAGAGAAGCACCTGGAACCACTATTCCTGAACACTGAATGGGTTTAGAAATTAGCCTTTGCTTTAGGCTTAATAATGTTTCTTAATGAAACTGATAGATATCTGGCCACTGGACCCAGATGTCTTTATTTCCCTGACGTCATGGTCCTCTTGGAGAACAAAGGACAAACCACAACCACAACAAAATTATAAGGCAAAACAGTACTTATATGTGAAATTTATGCTATAGTAAAGTCAATTAGACAACTAAGATTGTTTGAATCACAAATAATTTAAAGCTGTTTTATATACTTCCTGAGCTGTCAAGAGTTAAAACAAGAAGTGAGATCACTGTTCCCATGCAAAATTTCAGTGGATTTATTTTCTGAGCTCGTGCAAGAGTTCCAACCACAGGTTTTGTTTAATTGTGAAACTGAGGAACTTCCACCTATTGGAGTTAACTAATTTGCAATGTAACAACAAGCTAAAAGAAAATATCAGTAGAAAAATCTAATAGACTTTTATTAATGCTTTCCAAGCAGTGAATATGCTCAATTAAAATCTTATATTTATGAATTAATTTCAATATTTGGCAGTACCTATCTGTGTGAAAACACATTTTCAGAGATAAAATATATAAAATCTCAATTATAAATAAGCATTAACAGATGAATATTTGTAATCAATTTTGTGGATAGGGAACACTACTTTTGAATCCCAGTTAAGGGAAATGTTATGCCCCCCTCTCCAAGAATTCCATTTTTCTCATTAGTAGACCAATATGACCAGAAAAATTTGGCTTAATTACTATTTTTATATTTTGGATTTCATCAATAAAAGCTTTGTGGAAATTTGTTTTCTCACACTAAATAGGTACCAATATAAGAGTTTGATTTTGCCTGTTGACCCACTGCAATGGTAAGATCTTACCTGCCCCTTAATGGGCCTCACAGCCCAACAAAAGAAGCTTTGCTTTAGAGGAGGCTCATTTTTCAGGAAGACCCACACCTTTTGTTACTTTGTAATTAGGAAGTAGGTCACAAAGGTTGTGATGTCCTCTGATCCTGGAGAAGGCTATGTATATAATATATCCTGACATGAGATTTTGCTTTGGGGCTTATTCATTCGAAGCTTTGTGTGATTTGCCCAGATGAGACTCTGGGAAGCCATTGAGCCCCTGGCTTTGAAAACCCTGATGTTGGGGCTTCTCTCTCTGGTAACTAACACCATATGTATGTGATGGTAAGACAGCTAGAAGTCCTGTCTGTTGGTCTGTTGAATTGTGTTATTTTCTTTGCATTTTTGTCTGTTTGTAATTTCTGAAGTTCAGGGTGCTGACTTTTTCACCTGAATTAAGTGAATTTTATATATATATGTTTGATTAAAGTAAGATTGTTAAGCCCTTTTGAGTTGTTTTCCTTTAGAAAAGCAGATCAAAGAACCTGTGCTAGCAGCCATCCTGGTTATGCTAGAGTACTTGCTACACCCACAAATCATAAAATATTTATTATCTGACCTTTCATGGAAAAAGCTTGCTAACACTTTATTGATTGCTTCCAGTGTATCCTGTATGTAGATTGTTTGTACATAACTTTGGACATATTATCTTTCCAATTGGATTGTGACTTCCTTGAAAACAGAAACTATCTTTTATCTTTCAGGGTATCCCCAATGTAGGTATAAAAGATAAAAAATAAAAAAAGATAAAATATAGTTTCTGTTTTTGATAGTTTCTGCTAGGGCATACATAGTGCCTGCTACATAGCAGGTGCTTAATAAATGTTTATTTACTGTATGATTGATAGCAAAAAAGGAGGATATAAAACAAATCCACATAAGTCATTAGTCTTTCTATATATTTCAAAAAGGAAACAAAGACTTATTAAGGACTAACATATACAGTTGCTGTGCTAAAGTATTTAACAAATATCATCTCATTTGATACTCACAACAGTGTGAGGGAAGTGCTATTTTCACCCCTATTTTATAGTTGAGAAAAATGAAGCATCCAGAACTTAAGTGACTTGCTAAGCATTATGCAGCTGGTAAGTGGCTGAGGCTGAATTTGAATCCAGGCCTTCCCCAAACCAGTAGGTATAACAGACAGTGCAGGCTCATAATCACCTTACTTAAACTAGCTTTACCCTTACTTATTCCAAGTGCTGCTAAAATACTAGTTAGACTTATACTCCTTGAAACTAGCAATCAAAATTTATTAATCAATATTTGAAACAAAAGAAACACTAATGCTTCTAGGAACAAAACATCAACCCAGAAGTCCTAGTAATCAGTAATTATGACTTGTATTGGTGCCCATGACAGAGTTCTTTCTCTCCTTCTGAAGGTAGGAGTTCCCTCTCAGGTGGCCATCTACCAACTCTGTCAGTCTGCAATGCTGCTCATCAAATATGGGGAATATTAGAGTCTCAAATGCCTGAAATTAATCTTTGTCAGGACCCAGAAGCAAACCAATAGTTAATTAAAAAAATAATTCTAGCTATGTGCCCACAATAGCTAAACTTGAATTCTTACTTGAGTTCATTACTTTTTAAAAATTTATTTTATTTTATTTTTTAAAGCAGTTGGGGTTAAGTAACTTGCTCAAGGTTACACAGCCAGTTATTTTGTGTGGGTGCCAAGAATCTGAGGCCGGAACCAATCCCGGTTCTCCCGAGGCCAGCGCTCTTACTCACTGCGCCACCTGGCTGCCCCCATTACTTTTTTTTTTAAACCACATTGTTTAGACGGTAGTTCATTAGGTAAGCTAGTGATGAAGTTGTTACCAGTATTTTCCATTGGTCCCATGGGGGACCACGTATTTATCACTTGTTTAGAAATAGACATATTGTTTACTAAATTATATCAAACAAATACTTATCTTGGAAATAAAACTCACATTACTCATTCAGTTACAAATTAGAGACTTCAAACAAAATGCAGTTAGTTATGTTAAGCTAAAAAAACTATTTTCAACATAGCAGGAAAATATAAAAAGAAAAATTCCATTCAAAATACTTACTGACCCTCTACAAAATCTAACAACCCACCTAACAAGATATACTCAGAAATATGAATGCAACTACAAAATATTATTGAATAAATGGAGATATTAATTGCTTATGGTTGAACCAATTTAATAAAATAATAGTACTGTCTAAATTAATTTGTTTTTTTAAATCATACAATAAACTATTAAAAAGTTACTTTATAAAGTTAGAAAGAATGATAAAAAATTTATACATAGAAAAAATGTTAAAAAAAAACTGAAGAGAAAGAATGTCCAAGTATAAAATAAAGGAATTGTAACTAGAGAACCATTTACTTACTGGCTATGTGACCCTGGGCTAGTCACTTCCTTTCTATTCCCTCAGTTTCCTCCTCTCTAAACTGAGGACAATAATAGTATCTACTTCCTAGGTGGCTGTGTGGATCAAATGAGATAATTTTAAAGGGTTTAGCATAGTACCTGTGACATAGTAAGCACTATATAAATGTTAGCTTCTTATTAATTATGGAAAAATTCTAGGACTTTTATTAGACTGCAATTTCAATATGAACTAAAAGTTTGTCATGGCAACCAACCAAAGCTAATGTGACTTAGTATATGCTAATATGTAGGAGCACAGAGGTTTTAGAACTTCAAAGCACTTGGACTTTGATTACTAATACATTTTCATTATAAAGAAGGAAATAGAACTAGGAGGGCTCAGCCTATCTTTTGTTCTGGATTAAATTTCTCAGCCAGCAAAGTCTGAGACAATTTTGGGGAATGTATAATTATCAGGCTGGAAGCAAGGTTGCACAATGGATAGAGCCCAATTTGGAGTTAGGAAGACATGAGTTCAAATTTGACCTCACTTACTGAGAGACCCTAGGTAAGTAACTTAACCCTCTTTGCTTTAGGTTCCCCACCAGTAAAACAAGTTGGAGAAGAAAGTGGCAAAACACTTCAATATCTTGGCCAAGAAAACCCCAAGTGGGGTCATGAAGTGTCAAGTGTAGGACACTAAGGAAAAAGCATTATACAACAACAATCAACAAGATTATTGGAACTCAAGATTAGATTGCTACCAATAAGAGAAAGCTTTAATCTCCAGGTAAAGGAATTGAAGTAGAAAGCCTTCATTTTAACCTAGGAGAACTCTGTTTGGCTTTTGTTAACTGAGAGTGGGACACGAAAAAGCTTCATCATTCCCAGACAGGAGCAGACCCAATAAAGATGGCATGCTCAGCAAGTAGACCTAGTAACAAGTGTGATGACACCATTAGAATAGGCATCATGGGTCCCATACTGCAGATGTGTTACAACCATTGTGCATGCTCACTCTCCCTACTGATGTGTATATTTCTGTGCCTAGATTTATGAGAATTAGGTTCTTTTGAAGATATTACTGATGGGGTGCCTGGGGTCTAAATCAATTTGTAACATCAATTTGTAAAAGCAGTTTGTACAATTGTAACTGCAATTTGTATTGTCAAACTCTGCCCCTTCCCCCTATCCGAAGTCTGCCTAGGCAACAACTTGTGACTCCTTGGTTCTTACTTAATCTCCTCATGTCTCCTCTGGTCCAGCCCAAATGCTCCTTTGTTCTTGCCTCATGTCTCCTCTGGTCTGGCCCAAATCTCATCTAAACTATCTATGCACTAAAGTCACAACTTCCTCTCAGTCAGCTCTAACCTTTATCTATGCACTGAGGTCCCTTCAGGTCAGCACTGACAATGGCAGCCCTACCCTTTAAAAGTAAAAGCCTGTACCCCTCTCACTTGCAGGTCCCCTAAAGGACTCTTGCCCGCTTCTCATAGAAGTGTAACAATAAACTTCTACAACTCTCGTTCCAATTCAGCCTGAGATCTTGAATTCTTTCCAGACGCTATTGCAGGTTTTCTGGTCTTAGATAAGATCAGAGTTCCTGCTGAACCTAGAGGGAGCCTTCCCTCATAATTACCAGGTAATTTCTGATGAGGTATGGGCTCCCCCTCAAGCTTTCCTTGAGTCCTTGAGGTACAGGCTCTGGGAACCCCGCTTGAACTCTGATTAAATCCTCCCATTTGATGAGACATTTGCATGAGGCAATAAGCCTTACATTGTGGCTGAGCCCAAGCCTCGGTTACTACACTTCCCAAGCTTGAGCCTATCAAAATATCAATCCACACTAGAACTGGCTTAGCCCACCGTAGTTTTCAGGTAGCCTCCAGCAACTTCCCATCCTTAATCACTCATTGTCTTCATTAACTCTTTCTGAAAACCCTCCCCAAACTCCTCCCCTAGACCACCCCTAGATTCCTCCCACAACCTTCTGTATATAAGACCCCATCTTGTCTCCATGGTTCTGAGAGTGTTATAGAATAGTGAGAGTGCTGTAGAATAACCCAGCACAAACTTACTCTGTGTCTAATGCAAATGAACTTTTAATAAATTTTGCTTTTCTTTGGCTGGGAGTAGACTTGAATTGAATTCATTCAGCAGGACCTGTTGGTATTTTGAGGTCTCCAGAGCAACTCTAACCCTCTTTATGGGTAACCTCTTCAATTTCATTAAGTATTTTTGATTTGAAATTTGTTTTCTGGACGAGAAAAAAATTAAATAGGGGGACTTGTGAGTTATTGATTTTAGTGGATATGGACCCACAGAGTAACTTGATAATGTTCAGAACTGGGAAAGTGATAGTCCGGCTGTATCCTGCTAGTTGCTAAATGTTTTGGGGAACTAGGTGATGTCAACCTAAATTCAAGAGAAAACAACCAGCATAGCAAAATTGAAGTCATCAATTGGGGCAAGTTATTCACAGCTAGGAGTGCCAATGAGCAAGTGTTGGGGTATCTTAAGGAAGGGCAGAGAGCAGGATTTAGATAGGGTACCAATACAGAAGGAAAGACCAAACTGCTGGTGGGAGAGGTTAGGGGTGTCTTACAGTTTCACAAGACAAATTGCTTTGCATACTAAGAAAAACTCACAAAGAGAAAGTCTGGGAATCTCTGGAGGTGAGAGTTTGGGACATTTACAAAATAGTCTAAGACTGGGAGTGGTGAACTCTGGTCAGCCTCAGGCAATTCATGGGTCTGGGAATGGGGACAAGGTCAGTTGAGTTTGACCTTGACATAGTGGAATGTTGGGCCTGTAGTCCAGAAGACTCTTCTAGAGCTCAAATCCAGCCTCTGATACTTTCTGTGACCTGGGAAAGTCACTTAACCCAGTTTGTCCCAGTTTCCTTGTCTGTAAAATGAGCTAGAGAAATAGCAAAACCACTCTAGTATCTTTACCCAAAAACCCCAAATGGTGTTACAAAGAGTCAGACATGACTGAAAACACCTAAACAACTGTGAAGCTAAGTTTCAGGATGGACATTAACAAGAAGCCTCCAAACATAAGACAACCAGGGGAACGAACTGGAAGCTATGCCACCAAATAGGATGGATTGAAGGCACTGCGAATATTTAGCCTGGAGAGTAAAAGACTTGGGGATGCCATGATAATCATCTTTAAGTATTTCAAAGGGCTACTTTATGTGAAAGATGGATTAGATTTGTTTTGCCTGATTCCACAGAAGCAATGGATGGAATTTATGGAAGGCAGCTTTAGTCTCCATATAAGGAAGTTTATTACCTAAAATTAGAGTTATTCCATTGTGGAATGGGAGATTGTGAGTTTACTATCACTTTGGGAAGAAAGGATCAAGAACAGCCTGGGTTGTTCTATATCTGAGATTCTAGGAGTCTATATAGGTTCCTGATTACTTCTCTGCTTGTTCTACTCCCCTTGATATTTAGCCTCCTTTGAGGTAGGCAAAGAAAGCAGACTGTCTCTGTTGCTACAGCAACGGCTGTATTCTCATCACTGCTTCCTGCTCCCATTTAACCACTCCCTCCTCCCCCTACTTTGAATCTTTTGTTCTTTTCCAGCTTCTTGTGTGTGTGTGTTGTCTGAGTGACTAGCCCTGGGGTACAGGAGGGAGGATACATACTGCCCAAATTGCTTTGGTCTCTAATTACTGAAACTAGTGGTATGACACATGACTCCTGGTGGTGGTGGTGGTGGTGGTGGTGGTGGTGGTGTTATATCAGATCTGAGCTGGAAGGATTTGGAGGAGGAAGGGAAGAATTGCCTTGGGGAGAGGATGAGCGAGAGGATTACAGATTTAGAGTGAGGGAAGAGTCTAAAGGTCAAGAAGGAGGGAGATTATTTGTGTCTGTGACTTCTGCTTTGGCTTATTAAAAAGGGTTAATTAACCCTATTAACAGTTTTCTGTTCTGGTTTACCTCTTCCCTTCTGACAACTTCCTCCTTTTTTTTTTTTTTTTTCTGCTATTGCCTGCTTTCATATATGAGTTGTGAGTGTACCAAGGATCTCTTTCTTCCCCCTCTGTATCTGCCAGTCTCTCCTGTTCTCATCAACTTCTTAAGGTTCTATTAAAAGTGTGGTAAAATAAAAAGTGTGTTGACCTTTCCCAAGAGTTTGATCCTGGGGTGGGGGGGGGAGGAAGTGAGGGGTCGATTGAAAATCAGCCACTTAATATGGTATCTTGGGCTACAAATCAAATCTCTCCTCCACTCTTAAGAGGTGGGGGGATGATGGTATATAAGACCCACCCATTGGAAATACTATTTAACGTTTAGTTTCTTCTATAAAATAAGGCTGAACTTGATGAACTTTGATGTCCCTTTGAGATGTAAATCCAAATAGTCATATATAAGGATAGAACCAGGTCTCATGATTGCAATTCTACCTATGCAAGTGGATACCTTCTGGGCAATTTGTAGTCTCTGACTACAGCCTGGAGAGCCTGGAGAGATTAAGTGACTTGCCAGAAGTCATACAACCAGTATATATCTAATGTTGGGACAGTTTTCCTGGCTTTGAGCCCAATTATCTCTCCCCTCCACTCCAGTGCCTCTTTTTTGTCTCCTGATCTTCAGTTCCTCATTACCAACTGCCTACTGGACATCTTAACAACTACCATCTGGTATCTTGAGCTCATTATGTTCTACCCCCTCTATCCCTGTTTCCTTTCCTGTTTCTATTAAGGACATCATCCAAGAGTTACCCAACTTTTCAACTTTGTAGTTATCCTTTCTTCGTTTTTTGTCAGTTCTATATTAAACCAGTTTCTAAAACTGGTCAGTTCTATGACAATAACACTCACATTTTCTCCTTTTTTTATCACAATGTAGCAAATGACTCCTAACTGGTCTTCTTTTTTTTCCTGTTCTCTCCTTTTATTGTTGTTCAGGTGTACTTGATTCATGTTTGACTCTTGTGACTTCTTTTGGGTTGTCTTGACAAAGATACTGGGATAGTTTTTCATTTCCTTTTCTTGATCATTTTATAGGAAACTTAGGCTAACAGGGTTAAGTGACTTGCCCCCAGCTAGTAAGTGTCTGAGATAAAATTTGAACTCTGGAAACTGACTTTTCAAGACTCCAGACCCTGCAATCTGCAATCTATATACTTTTTGCCATCCTCCCATTTATCTGTGAACAACAACAACAAAAAAAAAAACAACCACCACCATTTAGGTCTCTATTTTTGTAAACAGTTGTTCATAGTTATATTTGTGTACTTCTTATGTGTATGTTAGAAGGTAGACTTGGACGGTAGACTCCCAAGTATTTCATTCATTCATTCATTTTATATGAAATTTCTCTATTTCTTTCTAGATTTTATTTGTATTACATAAAAATACTGATGAATTGTGCATAGCAGTGGATAGCACACTGGATCTGGTATCAAAAAGACCTGAGTTCAAATCCAGCCCTCAGAACATGCAAGTCATTTAACCTCCATTTGCCTCAGTTTCCTCATCTGTAAAATGGGGATAGTAATAGCACCTACCTCCCAAGGTTATTGTGAGGATTAAATTAGATAATAATTGTAAATCACTTAACAGTTTTTGGCACATAGTAAGCACAGTATTAGCTATTATTTTTTTCCTTCAAGTTTTCTGAAGTTATTTTTCCTATTCATTTCTCAGTTAAGGGTCTTGTGTGGGTCAGATACCACTGACTTAAATAAAATGGGGAGACTTCTCAAGGTAAAAACAAAAGGAGTTTTATTATGACTTTGTGAGAAAGGACGTCTCTGCTCTGATCAGGAGTCAGGTAAGAGAGTCAAGAGGCAGGAAGCAAGCACACGGTTATATACCCTTACTTTACCACTGAAACCCCCAAGCCTACCCCCCCAACTGGCCTTTACTCCCATTGGTGGGTAGGAGGGCTCACAATCTAACTGCAGGAATCTACATCAGAGACAAAGAACATCCAAACATATAGGCATCCAATGTAAAGCCAGGAAAGCAGTTTTGTTCTTATTTGGCATATCTTGTGCTGAGGTGGCACTGAGGAGGGGGATGACTCCCCAATGCTCTGAGTTTTGAGTCCTTGTAAATCATGTGATTTCTGGTAAAGGGGACTCAGGCTTGTTACCACAAAAACTTTACTAGATTTTAGGGTATAGTCTGAGAAGTTTTCACTTCTCTCATTCAGTCTTTTAGGACAATATGTGTAATGCCAAGCAAAGGCAACTTTCCAAGGTTCAAAATACCAGCATAGGTGCTCTCCATTTTATTCAGTGACAAATTAAGAACAGAGATAATCAACATATACCATAATTCAAAACACAGCATTTACCAAGTGTGATTCAATAATCCCCAAGTACTACCCCACCCCTGGACATTACATTCATTTAATCAATCCCAAAGACCCTCTTCTAAGTACTACTCCACCCCTAGGCTGTACATTCATTTAGTCCATCACAAAGCCCCTCTTCTCAAATGGAGATTAGTTTCCAATCATAAGTAAAGTACATTCATTTGTTTAATCACAGAGCCCAAAAAGGTAAAAAGTTCCCCACCCTTGGATTACAATTGAATCTACCCCAGAGTTACAAGCTTAAGCACAGCATTTCAATACCCAAAGAGAGGTCTTTTCTTCATCTTGACACTAGGCAAGTTCTCAGCAATCTTTGTTCCTGGGGAGACAGAGCCTAGCAAGGCCACAAGATACATTGCCAGTGTCTTCAAGAATTCACTCTCTGTCTGCAGAACAGTCTTAGGATCTCTGAACCACCAGCAAGGTTCCAAGTCCTCTGCAACAACAGCACTGTCCTTCCCCAGTGGACAGAATTCACTCTCTGTCTGCAGAACAGTCTTAGGAGCTCTGAACCATCAGCAAGGTTCCAAGACCTCTGCAACAACAGGACTGTCTTTTACCAGTGGACAAATCTGGCAAAACAACATCAAAACAGACAGACAAAGTACCAGCATAACAGCCATGTCTCCTCAGTCCTTGGCAGCTCTGGGTGGCAGCTCTCAAAAGTCCTGGGCAATTCAAAGTGGCCCTCAGCAATCCTCTCAGTCTCTCTCTGTCTCCAAGGTGCTGCTTCCAAAAAGTTCTTCTGCCTCTCTCTTTTCTTGTGTCTCTCTAAATTTACATCACCAGCTCCTCCCAGTTCAGCCCTCTCTTTTCATATCAACAAGTCCATCCCATAAGTGGGATTCACAAGCTCTGGGTTTTAACACAATCAAACCAAAAACCAAGCCAATACAGGGGGATCTTTAAATTTCATTACTATTACAATATGTCATCTTAAAATAGTCATAATTTTCTTTTCCCATGTTCATTTCTCCTTTTTCTTGCCCATTTCCTATTAGCCAACATTTTTAGTAATATGTCCAATGAAAGTGATGACAATGTGAATTTATTGGAAACAATTCTAGTTTACCTCAATTACATTTAATGATAGGCTCTTGGTTTTACATATACATTTAATCTTTTGCTCTCATTTAAAGAACTTACATATACAAGAATATTTATAGTAGTTCTTTTAGTGGTGACAAAGAATTGGAAATTGACGGAATGTCCATCAGTTGGGGGAATGGCTGAACAAGTTGTGGAATATGATTGTGATGGAATACTATTGTGATATAAAGAATGATGAACAGGATGCTCTCAGAGAAACTTGAAAAGACTTAAATGAGCTGATGCAAAGTGAAATGAGTAGAACCAAGAGAACAGTGAACACAGTAATAGAAATATTGTATCATGATCAGCTGTGGATGACTTAGCTATTCTCGGCAATAAAATGATCCAAGTCAATTCTGAAGAACTAATGATGAAAAAGTGCTATTCATTTCCAGAGAAATAACAGATAATTTGGAACTCAAATTTTAAAAAATGTTAAAAATTTTTTGTGTGTAATTGGGGAAAAATATTAAATAATTAAAAAAAGAGCTGGTCATAACAAGTGTGAGGTTTCTAGCCCTCTTAAAAAAAATTAAGCATAAAATGATACTTCCTGCTTCCTTTGTCAGGCTGACATGTACAGTAAAACTTTTTGTGGTGTACCATTAAAAATATCTGTCTCTATGTTACCCTATGATCCATAACAATATATGGACATGGCATATAGAGACCATGACTGGAATATTTATTTGAGGGATAAAAGATATTAGAGACTTTGGTAAATGCCCTGCTGAAGTATTGGAATGATGCCATTGACATTTTCCTGATCTACCATTATAATAACCTTATCAGTAAAAGGATATGAGATTAGTTTGGCATTAACTTGTTCTCCATGAATCCATCATAGTTTTGTACTGATCACTTTCTAATAGAAATGCTCATAATACCATTTCTTTAAAAATGCATTCTAGAACTCCTTGTCCTCTGACCTTCTAACATTGTCAGTCTTCATTCACAGGTAACTTATCTGCTCTTGTTAATGGGATGAAGGTGATCCTAGAGAAATTTACAAAAAACGAGCTCATTTCACTCAATACTAATTTATGGTGCACAATCTTGGTCCAGCCCTTGTTACTGCTTAATAATACTAGTCTACTTTTATTGATTCCTTATCTAATTACTCATGGGAATTATTACACAAATTTTCCCCTTTCCCCAAACTCCCAATCAAATTTTACCCCTTTCATACTTAAGATAAGTTACCTTCTTTAGTGAAGATATTGAGCCATAAGAGGTTGTAATGCCATGCACAAGCAGCTTTCCAGAAGAATGCTACTGTGAACAGCTTTTAAGGTTCTGATTACACAGTATTGTGATCACTCTATTTATTCCATAACAAATCAAAGCAAAACTTTCACAGAAAATCAAGGTACAGCATTCACAATATTACAGCTTATCACAGAAAATCATAATATAATATTCACAACAATACTCAAAGTACCATAGTCAAAGTCTTCCACTCATGGGGCAACTAAGTTAACTCAGTCTCTTATCAGTAACAATATCTCAAAGTACAATAGTCAAAGTCTTCCACTCTTTGGGCAAAGTCTTGATTAACTCAATCAGTCACTTATTCAGCAATCAATTACTAAGTATTATACACAAAACTCCCCAAGCCTTAGGTCACTAGTAAACTATAATTCCATAATTACTCAGTACCGAAGGAGAGGTCTTTTTTTGTTTTTTTTAAGCAATCGGGGTTAAGTAACTTGCTCAAGGTTACATGGCCAGTTATTTCTGGGTGTGGTGCTGAGTATCTGAGCCTGGGATTCGATCCCCAGGTCATCCTGACACTGGAGCCGGTGCTCTTACTCGCTGGGCTACCTGGCCGCCCCAGGAGAGGTCTTTTCATCTTGACTTGGGGCCTGTTCTCAGATTCCCCTGGATCCCCTTCCATGGTCCCAGATTCTACCTGGATTCACCAGACTGTCACCTGGGTTCAGTGGCAGACAGCTCCCAGTTCCTTGACCAGCTCTCTGGGCAGGTCCTGCTCCACACTGAAGTTCACAGGGTCTGGTCCATGTCAGCTCCTTCACTATTTCTGCTCCAGGGAATTCAAGGCCCAACCAAGCCACAAACAAACAGTCTTAGCATCCTAGTCATGCTTCCTCAGTCACCTGGCTCCTGGGCTCCAGGCTCCTGGGATCCTGTTCAGAATAAGCTCCACCACCACAGGTTCTCAGGAAATTCTGGCTCAGTTCTCCATTCTCTCTTCTGTAGCTGCTCTGCCACCAGATCCTGGTCTCAAGAAAATTCTGACTGTGTCTCTCTGGGGCTTTTCCTTATATACACACAACATTAGCTTCCTGTTTCAGCCAACCCCTTCCTGTTACATCAATAACAGGAGACAGGAGTTCATACCTTCTGTTTCCCCAATAGAGGTTTGATCAGTTACTAAGTGCTAAGTACCTGCTACTTTTGTTAACACAAAGGGATCTTCAAATTCAAAATTACATTACCATTACAGAGGTGAGCTCCCTAAATTCCCTTGGTCTTTTCCTCCATGCTTCTCTTCCTTATTACTCACTTTCCCTTCCTCCATCCATAATCTGTAATCTCAATGATTTTATATCTCAGTGCGGGGATTTATATCAACATGTGTGAACAAAAATGAGGTGTCTATCCACTCCCTTAGCTGATGACTTCATACTTTGCTGAGAAAATAGAGGCCACCACACGAACTGATCTTTATAGAGTCAAATCTGTACAACTTCAGAGAGAGAGAGAGAGAGAGAGAGAGAGAGAGAGAGAGAGAGAGAGAGAGAGAGAGAGAGAGAGAACATTTGGAGAATTTAATACTTTAATTGGCTCTGCGAAAGTGAGTCTTCTGAGAATTTCCCAAACCAATGGAACTCTGTTGAAGAGCTGAAAACTTTCTTATTACTGGTTAAGATTTCCAAATCTATAACCTCTATCCCAAGCTTTTGACATCCTGCCTCCTCTGTTAGGCCTAATGAGCCCCCAACATATGAAGATCTGGCTCTTTAAGAATGATGTTTTGCTTGATTTACCAACAACTTTACCCATTATAAGAAGGGCATCTGCACCTGGATATTATCTACTTATATGTTATCTAGTACCTTGATAGTAACCTAGATGTTATCACATGATATACATTGTGAGCTTTTTGGGGGAGGGATTCCTGGTAAGTACTCTCAGTGGCATAGGCATGAGCAATATGGTTGCTATGTAAGATAACCTTGAGAGACTGGGTGGATTGTATCTTCATTTACATTTATTCCATTTATACTTATTAGTGTGGCCATGACTCTGGGTAAAGGGTCTAATATCTGGAGAGAATAGAACTGGACAATCTAAAGTTCTCCCCTTTTGTGTGAGGATCAATGAGGGAACTTTGTTGATGTTGATTTCTAGATATGTTTGTTTGTAAAACATGTTTATGCCCACCAGAGACATTATGTATCTTTTGCTGAACTGAATAAACAGACAGCCTAATAAAAATAGAATCTGGAAAATGGACTCATTACTAATCTGGACATGGGACCTATGATGCTGTGTTGAGGTGGGCACAAGAACAAATAATTCCCCTAAGGGGAAGAGGAAGCTACTTTGATCAAATGGTCTTTTTATAATACCCAGGTCTGAAAGACCAGTCTAAAATTATTTCACATATTTTCTGAACTGCCTCCAACTGGCAAATTGAACATAGTGGTTCTCTGCCCTCATTTCAGTTTTCATGTATTTATACTTACTTGTCCAAAATGGAAGATTCAGAATGGTACTAGAGAACAATATAAGAATTTCTAATTAGAATGCTTAATTGTTTCAATGTACATTTATTTTTAAACAGATCACAGCACTAAATTTCATCCCGACTCTACCACCTAGTACCTGTGTGACCTTGGGGAAGTCATTTAACTTCTAAGCCTCTGTTTCCTCAACTATAAAATGAGGGGGTTGTAATAGAGTGACTACATGGTCCCTTCCAACTCTAGATGTGGTCTTATGTATTTGCCTCATATACAAGCTACAAATGAGATCTTAGCAGTCAGTTGGTAATCTTTAGTTGAATATTTAAAAAGTGAATAAATAATTTTTTTTTGCAATTCTATTTTTGTAAATACATTTAAAACTAGCATGAGTTACATTGATGCTCCCCGCCAATGCTCTAAATTCAAGTTAAAGTTACAGACTGTCACTACCAACTGTACTTATAAATTTATACAAATTGAAGCACATTTTTGGATGATTCTCTTTCACTTCCCCATGCATACAATAATGGTAAACTGTTGATATTTTGATTATCTGCTAGAAATCTTGGTTCTTGATTTATTTCATGCATTATCATGCTGGTTGTGCCTTCACATAGTGAATCTTGGAGTCCACTGAAAATAGAAACAGATTTAACAACATAATCTGGCATTTAAACTGGTATATTATTACCTGCCTGAATTTCTGGACAGTCACATCAAGATCCCCCTGTATTGGCTTGGTTTTCTGGTTGAGTGTTAAAACCCAGAGCTTGTGAATCCCACTTGAGGGATGGACTTGTTGACATGAAAAGAGATGGCTGAACAGGGAGGAGCTGGTGCCATGGATTTAAAGAGAGGCCCAAGAAGAGAGAAGCCCTGAGCAGAGAGAGGCAGAAGAACTTTTGGGAGTAGCATTGGGGAGGATTGCTGAGAGCCAGTAGGAGCTGCCCAGGACTTTTGAGAGCTGCCACCCGGAGCTGCCAAGGAATTGAGGAGACATGGCTGCAATGCCGGTATTTTGTCTGTCTGTTTTGATGTTGTTTTGCCAGATTCATCTGCTGGTGAAGGACATTGCTGCTGTTGCAGAGGTCCTGGAACCTTGCTGTTGCTTCAGGGGTGCTGAGACTGTTCTGTAGACAGAGAGTGAATTGATGTTGTTTTGCCAGATTCATCTGCTGGTGAAGGATAGTGCTGCTGTTGCAGAGGTTCAGAAGCCCTGAAGAAGGATTTTCTTTTTTGTTTACAGAAATCCTGGAAGAGGGGTCCTGAGACTGTTCTGCAGGCAGAGAATGAATTCATAAGGATACTGGCAATGTATCTTGTGGCCTTGTTAAACTTTGTCTCCCCAGGAACAGAGATTGCTGAGAACTTGCCTTGGGTCAAGATGAAGAAAAGACCTCTCTTTGGGTATTAAATGCTGTGATGATATCTTAACCTTGCTGTAGCTCAGGAGTAGATGGCCTTTGTGCTCTCCACTGCCCCTTTTGAGAAGGTGCTTGGCTGCCAACTGATGATAACTGTAATTCAGTTGTGATCCAGGGATGGGAAATTTTTTACTTTTTTGTGCTCTGTGAGAGACCAAATAAATGTACTTTGTTTATGATTGGAAACTAATCTCCATGTGAGAAGAGGGACTTTGTGATTGAGTAAATGAAAATATTTCCCAGAGGTGGAGTAGTACTTGGAAATTATTGAATTACACTTGGTGAATGCTGTATTTTGATTTTCTCTGTTCTGTGAATGTTTTGCCTTAATTTGTCACTGAATAAAATGGAGAGTTGCTATGCTGGTATTCTGAATCTTGGAAGTTGCCTTTGCTTGGAATTACACCATCATATTTGGCTCATATATGCTAGAAGACCAATTTTCATCTTATTTGAATCTCTTTTGGAACAGACATATTATATGTATAATAAAAATATGATAAAGAGGATACAGCTAATGATCCATATATTTCATTCACATAAATGATTAAGTTTTAATCATTTGCATAATTTTTACCATCAGAACTGAATTCTTTTATGCAATATTTTTGAGCAATGATGTTAACTATATCGTGAATACTTCAAAAAAAATTAGAAGACACCAGACATAGTGATCATTGAATAACATCACAAACATTGACTTAGATTCTAACAGATTGGAAACAAGCTAACACTGTTGTGAGAGTTATATCTAAATTAACTGTTTGAGTATGGTTAGACCACTGACTTGGTAGAGTGGAAAATTAATATAAAGTTAGACTAAGGAATGAAAACCAGAAAAGTATGTCATGCAACATAATCCAGTGTGACCTGTTTAAATTAACTAATGCTAATGAAAAATGGAATTTGAAGGAAGAAAGGAAATAGACATCAGTTACAATCATACAGAAAATTAACTGATATAAATTAGTTCTCATTAGGAGGACAATGAGCTTTAGTCAATACTTGACTTATTTGCTAAGTGAAGGACTTTTTTGATAGCAAAGAATTGGGGGGAAAATCAGATGCTCATCATTTAGAGAATGATTAAACAAGCTGTCATACAAGAATGCAATGGAATATTATTGTGCTGTAAGAAATAATGTGTGATGAATATAGAGAATGATGAAAATCTCTGAACTGATGCAGACTGAAGTAAGAGCTAAGTAAGCTAAGCTACTAAAAATACTAATTACAATAATGTAAATGGAAGGAACAACTACACACTAAAAAAATCAAAAATAAATGGAACAAAATTATCAAGATCAAGCAGGATTTGAATGAAGAGATATAAAAAGCTATCTCCATCTTACTCTTTTGTGGAGGCAGAAGGTCTACAGATGTTACATATTACACGTTTTCAGACTTTTTTAATGTTTAAATCAGTTGTGCCAATTTTTTTCTCTCTCCAAAAATACTATTTGTCATCTATGATGGCTATCTTTGGGAAATGGGGGAATGATACTTGGGATAACTATCTAAGAAACATAAGATATCAATAAAAACTTATTTTAAAAATCCCAGAGGTGAGCATATTTTTCAACTTATAAATACCTCAAGCAACAGAAGCATAAGAATACTAATGAAGTAGAAATATCAAAAAAGACTAAGTAATCCCCAAAGTCTTCATGTTTATAGTTTTTTTCTGCCAATAGATAAAATAAAAAACAAAAACTCTAGAATTAACTACACTAAAAGCATATACATATATATGTATACACACATATATGTAATATCAATCATGCTTAAGTTTTGCCAATATAAGGAAAATGATTATACTACTCTAATTTATAGATTTAGTACTATATAATTGAAGCATTTAGGGAAGACTTTATAAAGCTAGACAAAATAATTAAAAAATTCACATGGAGACAGAAAATGTCAAAGATCTCAGGGTAATTGCTGGAAAAAAGCAGGAATGAAAGGGGAATAAGACTTTCAGAAATCATCATACAATAAAGTTGCAATTGTCAAAACTATATAAACATATATATACCTACATTTATAATGAATTAGAAACAAAGTGCTAACCCATTATTTGGGAAACAGAATGTTGTACAACAATAGAAAGCAAATATTACTATGTTGCAAAAAATGACAGATATGAAAAACTTAGAGGAAAGCAGACTTATATAAACTGATATAATATGAAATCAGCAGAACCAAGAAAACAATGTCCACAGTGACTGACAATTAAATGTAAAAAATAACAAAAAAAGGGAGTGCTTTTTAATCATAATAATTAAGACAAGCCCTGGATAAAAGTTAAGAAAATGCACCTCCCTTCTTCATAGAGGCAGAGGAATGGGATTCTAGAACATTGCTTTTGTTGTCACATTTACTTAATGTGTTGGTTAGTAGTTTTGCTGAACTGCCTTTCCCTCTTAATTATATTTATTTACATATATTCATTCATTCATTTGCTTATTTACTTATTGGTTTATGTATTTATTTGCTACTAGGAATAGCTCACCGAGTAGGTTGAAAAAGGGATATATTTGGAAATCTATAAAAACAAATGGTATCAATACAATAAAAATATTATAGAGAAGAATGGTGCATTATCAGCAGCATTTCCTTATAAAACAGAAAGTGGAGATGGCAAAACTGTTTTTAAAACTTAGTGAGATATTCACATGAGCAAATCATTCTGAAGATGTTTTGGAAAGAGGACAGCCAACAGAAGAAAGAAAAAGGTCTTTGAAGTATTTTGTCACACTCTTCTTCCCAACCCCCCCCCCCAAATATAGAAAATAGAACTACTGCAGTTGAACTCTACCATGGCAATGCCAGCTATTTTTACAGAAGAGGTAGAAATGGTCTTAAAGGGAAACTGTCCTAGACTAAGTACACATAAAGGACATCTGTGCAGGAGGTGACACAACCACAAAGGCATTGTTGATCTGGTTTATAAGGTTTCTGAAAGATGGGGAAGATAACAAAGATATGAAAAAGTCTTGGACCCTATTAATAAAAAAAAGAAAATTGATAAGTCATTGATAATTACCAATCTATATGACTATTTTCTCCTCTACATAAATCTTTATAAGTATAACACAAGCATCTAGGGCATCCTTGATGAAAGAAAGTATTAGTAAAGAATAGACAGGTCACTTAATCCCTATTGCCCTGCCTTTCCCCTTCCAAAAAGACAAAAATAAAATAAAATAAAAAAAACAAAAGGGGCAGCTAGGTGGTGCAGTGAA
Organism: Petaurus breviceps papuanus; assembly: GCF_028583685.1. NCBI lineage: Eukaryota > Metazoa > Chordata > Mammalia > Diprotodontia > Petauridae > Petaurus > Petaurus breviceps. The sequence goes on along the minus strand of NW_027187277.1, from coordinate 6,469,958 downwards.
TAGAGCATGGACCCTGGAGACAGGAGGACCTGAGTTCAAATCTGGCCTCAGACACAACACCCAATTGCTGGGTGATTTTGGGAAAGTCACTTAACCTCAATTGCCCTGCCTTCCCCCTTCCAAAAAGACAAAAAAATAAAATAAAAGGACAGCCAATCACAAGCAATGTTCCCTAGTAGAACACATTTTTACTATCACATAATTGAGTGAAAGATATGGAGAACACAGAGTTCTGTTGTGTTTTCAAAGGTTCTCTTTGAACAAGGTGTCTCACATAAATCAGTATTATACATGACTCCTCAAAAGATGACAGAGATTACCTTTTTTAATGACTCTTTGATCATTAATATCATGTGAGGCATAAGATAGGGTGTTATGTAGTTGCCAAAGATATTTCCCATTATCATAGAAGAGAATGAGTACTGAGTTCACAATGAAGAGCAGCCTGCATGTATGATGAGGTCCTCCTGATATCATCCTGGTTGCATCAAGCCCTAAGACATTGCAGAGTTTTATGAGTGAGATTTATAACCACTGATGAGAGTCTGGTTTAACCTTTCAGACAGGAAAAGCAAAGTAGTTAAAGAATTCCAACCCTCCAGATTATGACTTGCTTGTGGACAGCCCATTAAATGAGTAGAACTCTTCTATCAGTATATGAGTATAGCACTTCCTCTGGGCTACATCCCCCAACTCAGTGGTTGGGTCCCCAGAGAGTGACTGATACCTTGGGTTCTGGGGGTAATCCTAAAATCGAGGTGTGGCCATTCCTGACAGTCCTGCCCTCAATTAAATAGGCCAACAGAGTAAATTAACTTTTAGCAAAGGTCACAGTAAGAAGAGATGGTACAAAACATTTTCCCCAAAAGACTGAGGCACAGCCTTCCACTTGTTCACATAGTGTTTATGGGAATAGTAGGCAATGGTAGTGAGGTACACATGTGTAATGCCAAACACGAGCAGCTTTCCAGAAGAATGCTACTGTGAACAGCTTTTAAGGATTCTGATTACACAGTATAGTGAACACTCTATTCCATAACAAATCAGAGCAAAACATTCACAGTAAATAAAGGTACAGAATTAAAATGTTACAATTTATCACAGAAAATCAAAATACAGCATTCAAACAACTTATCACTAAGATGGCCACATAGTTTTCACCATAGTGGTCACAAAGTTTTCAACAAAGAACAATCATTTAGTAACTCAAGCATTCAATTACCTCAGTCATTCAATCATCCTTAAGGAGGTTTGCCTCCTTCAGGGACACAAAGTGCAATACTCAAAGTTCTCCACTCATGGGGCACACTAAGTTCCAAATCAGTCATTTATTCAGTCATCAATCACTAAGTACAATCATTTAGTCAATTAATCATTCAATCAACTCAATTATTCAATCATCCTTCATCATTCACTATTCAAATAATCAGAAAATACACAAACCCTCTACCCCTAGGTCACTAGTAAATTACAATTTCTCAGTCAGTACACAGTATCCAAGTAAAGTCTTCTTTCAGCTTGACTCAGGGTGGTCTCTTGGATTCCTTGAATTCCCTTCCACAGTCCCAGATCCTACCTGGATTCACCAAACTGTCACCCAGGTCCTTGTCCAGCTTTCTGTGCAGTTCCTGCTCCACATTGGAGCTCACAGTGTCCAGTCCATCTCAAATCCTTCACAGTCTCTATTCTTGGGAAGACAAGGCTTAACAAAGCCACCAACAGGTTCATGCAAAGTACCAGCATCACAGTCATGCTTCCTCAGTCTTTTGCCAGCTCTGGCTGGCCCTCAGCTCTGACTGGCTCTCTCTCTCAGAAATCCTCAGGTCGTTGGACTCAGCAGAAGTTTCAGCTGGTCCCCAGAATCAAAATCACTTCATCCAGGTTCCCCAAATCAAAATCATTCTCTCCAGCCTGGGGTGGGGGTGGGGGAGCAGTTTCCTCTTTTACCTCCAAGAAGCTTGCTCCAAGATCTGACTATCCCTCTCCAGGGCTTTTCCTTATATACAGTATTGTCCCTCCATGTTTAGCCCCTTCCAGTTACATCAGCAACAGAGGGTCACACCTTCTGTTTCTTTAACAAAGGCTGGAATAATTACTAAGTGCTAAGTACCTGTTGCCTTTGCCAATACAAAGGGATCTTCAAATTCAAATTACATTACCATTATATGTCAGATACAAGAGTGGAGAAGGACAAGAGGTTTCTAATGACACTACACTCCTCTACCATCTAGGAGCCCCAAAGGAAAATCCTGGGCTTGGTGCTTGGCAAGCCTGGCTAAAATGGAGTTGTGTTAGAAATAGCTAAAGAGGGACCCTGGCAAGGCTGCTTGTGACTTCTCCTGGAAGTCCTTGGCTTGTCAAGGGGTGTCATCCCTTTCTTCTCTGCTAGAGGCATTAGGTGCTGGGGAGGGAGCCTAGAGGGGAATTAATCTCAGGGTTCCCAGTCCCTGTACACGTTTTAACTGAAGCCTATTGGCTTGTGTGTTTCTGGCAATGAATCAAATGGTCACATATTCACAGCAAATTCAATCTCTTTTTTCCCTGTTTATGTATAAGGTAAGGACCATTCATCACACAGCACCCATCCCCCTACACAGAGAAATTCAAGTTGGGTGAGGAGGGGTGGGGAGGATGTGTCTTGGTACTTCCTGTCTTGAAAGTCCTTCTAAAAAAAGAGTTCTCATGCAGTTTCACTCACGTGTACCATCTCTGCTATCTGGACTGAGCACCTGCGCTCCCAGGATCTGTTCCTTTCTTGAGTTCTTCCCTGGTGCTGGCAGTCATGCTCTTTGAAGCATCTTCCTCCCTCAGATTTTCCTGTATCTGTGTCCATCTTTGAGTATATATCTCTGCTCCTGGATGGAATTATTTTTTGTTGGTATAGTATTTCTGATGATATGGTTGATGAGGGAGGGAGGAAAGGAAGTGTCCTCTCCCTGGCAGGAGTTTTCCCCATAAAGAGCTCCAAGTCTAAATTCCTTTTCAATGAATGGCTTAATTCTATTATATATCCACTAGTATTCTCTTGATGGGTCATAGAGACTTGACCTATGATTTCATTGCTATAGTGAACTACCAGGTGTGGATATACCCTCTACTAATGCATTGCACATTCTTTGCCACTTTTATTCCTAGAGTTTTCTAGAGCACTGAGAAGTTAAGTGATTTGCCCATTAGAGGCATTTTTTGTTAGAGGCAAAACTTGAGCTCAAGTCTTCCTACTTTAGAGAACATTGCTATATTGACTATGCCATGATACATACATAGTTAACTACCCGGTAGTTTAGGAGGGAGTATACTAGAAGTTGAGGGGATTAAGAAAAGCTTCATGAAGAAAATGACTCGATCTACTTTTTTTTTAGAGGGGGGAAGGCAAGGCAATTGGGGTTAAGTGACTTGCCCAGAGTCTCACAGCTAATTAAGTGTCAAGTGTCTGAGGTTGGATTTGAGGACTCAGGTCCTCCTTACTCCAGAGCCGTGCTCTATTAATGACATCACCTAGTTGCCCCTTCCTGATCTACTTCTTAAAGGAAAAGAAGGACTCTGTGAGATAGAGGCAAGGAAGGAGGGCATTCCAGACATGTAGATGTTGCAAAGATAAAAAATAGCAAGATTTGGCAACAAATTGGGTGGGTGGAGAAAGAATGAGATTATACATCTACAGCAGTGGAAGGATTTTACACACTGGGAGTTCCCTGCACCTGTGAATTCACAGGTAAAATAACTCTTCTCTCCTTAAATAATATTCACAACTGGGAAATTTATCACCAACATCAAGCAGATACATAATGAAATCAATTTCATATTCCACATCTAAGCCATATCAGGCATCAGAAACTGCTTGGGATAAGGTCTGGGTATAGGTACATAACTTCACACCTAGAAAAAGACTCATTAACATATTCTATTCTTTTGCCCATTCTAAGAGCAGCCACGTCTCTGTGCCAAATGCATTATTTTATTTTATTTTTTATTCTTAACACATTTCCATATAGAAAGTATAAGTACTTTGTTCCTTTTAGGCATTCCTTCCGTTCTCTTCTGTAAATTAAAAAAAATACTTCAGTAACCATCTCTCCTTTCTTCTTCTTTTCTTTTTTCTAATCTTCTCTCTTTTCCATTAATTCTACTTCACTCTTCCTAGCAAAATCCAAAGCTGCCTCTAAAGCAGCAAGCATTTTCATGATGATAATTCTTCTTCCTTTACATTGGACAACATAAACATTTCTTCTAGTGGCGACAAAGACACCTTTCATTTTGCTGTCTTTAGGATCATCACCAGAAGCAACTTTATTTGGGGGGAGGAGGGCAGAGGTGTCTAAGATTTCCTTAGTATTTAAATCTTCTTAAAAGTAATTGAAATCACACTTATCATGAATAGCTAAAGCTATTCATAATTTCTCGGTGTTCCTCTAAAGTTTATCCGAATGGAGAACTGAGATAGAAATGAAATAAAAGTTGTTTCCAGTTTTAAACTGAAGGTGGCTCTTCTGAAGGGCAAAATTTTGTTAAATACATGACTAGGGTTCTATTTTCAATATAGTCATTGCATTGGAAGTGTTCTCAATAGACATAGAGTGAATAGATCCCCTGCAGATGGTAATGATTTCTTCTTTTTTCTCTTTGTTACACCTCATTCAGCTGCTTTCCTTCCTAGACAGAGGCAACGTTGATCTGGGCACTAACACAGGTAGCAGCAGAACAACTGGATGAAGGAAGGTTGGAGGTTGGAGGTGTCTGAGCAAACAGAAGTTGGACTACTTATGGTTGTCATGAAGATACACACTGACTCAATTGGTTCTATCCAGAAGGAAGTGGTAACAGAACTAGTGCCCAAAAGGGGATAAAGGAAAGGACAACTTCTTCTTGTCCATGAATTATTGTTTCCATTTTTTTTTGGAGGGGGGAAGGTAGGGCAATTGGGGTTGTCACATGCCCAAGGTCACACAGCTAGAAAGTATTAAGTGTCTGAGGCCTGGATTTGAACTCAGGTCCTTCTGATTCGAGGGCTAGTGCTCTATTCACTGCGCCACCTAACTGCCCCTGAATAACTGTTTCCAATTATGGATAGTACCCTTAAGGAAGGATATTGATAAAGTGAAGAGTGTCCAGAGGAGGGCAACCAGTATGATAAAGAACCTCAAGTCCATGGTATATGAAGATTATTTGAAGGAATTTGAGATATTTTACTCTGGAAAAGTGAAAACCCCCCAGGATAAGCTTGGATTTCATTCTTTATTTTTTCCTATTACCCAAGATCAACCTGCCACTTCAGTAAGTCTGCTGTATGCTTTGGCAGTCAAGTGAACTGAGCCTTAGTCCCAGTTTTGCCAGCTATGTGATCTTAGGGTTTCACTTAGTTTTTCTGAAACTTAATGTCCCCCTACCATATAGAGTTATTAATAGGATTAAATATAGCCTTCAGCTGTGTGAGTTAGTACACATGCTGGGAAGGAGGAACATAGTGATTTCTTAGAAGTAGTTAGCAGCTGCAAGTGTTGCAACAACTCAGGCAGGTGTATATCAGGAGGTGACAGAGGATGGTGAAAATATGGTTTAGGTATAGCGTATGTTTTTGCCAGAGAAAGATAGTGACCTACAGCAAGAGGACCAGTCTATGGAAACTTAGTATATAGATTGAAAGCTGAAAGGGACCTTTGAAGTCCAATCCCTCATTTGAGAAGATGTGTAGAATTCTGGATGGCACATAAGCCCTGCCTCCCACCCCGCTCCACCTTTTGCTTGCCATCAGTTATAAACAGGAGCACTAAAGAGGAAGGATTCTGGGGAAATTGAAGAATTAGGTCAGTATCATGGAAGGGAAAAACAAAGAAAGAAGTTGGAAGAGGAAGAGAAAAGGGGAAGAATGGGGTAGCTTGGTGGCACAGTGAATAGAGCACCAGCCCTGGAATCAGAAGGACCTGAGTTCAAATCCAGGCCTCAGACACTTAACACTTACTAGCTGTGTGACCTCGGGCAAGTCACTTAACCCCAATTGCCCTGCCTTCCCTCCTCCAAAAAGACAAAAAAAAGAAAGGAAAAAGGGGAAGAACAACTTCTAGTGTTTCTATGTTGTTTGTGCACTGTCTAGAAGGGGAGGAAAGTGGCAGAAGGGGAAGATTTACTGCACTCTGAAAAAATGAGTGCTCAGCAGGAGATGATGTAACAAAAGTCCTTCTTAATATTCACTAACTGGGAGAAGGCAGTGTGGTGTGGTGCATAGAGCATTGAACTTGAACTTGAAGCTGAAAGACCTAGATTTTCATCCTGGTTCCCCCACTAAGTAACTGTATGACTTTGGCCATAAAGTGAGAGAAGTTAAACAAAATGATTTCTTGTTAAATAAGATGGGCTATTTATTGAAGTTATGGCTCTAAATCTAGCATCCTCTTAGTTCAAGGTCAATGTTGTGACAAAATGAGGCACTTGCAAGTCATTGAACATTTGATAAAGGAGTTTACATTGCCTTAATACACCAAGAATATACAACAAGGAAACAGTGACACTTTGCTTCTTTCACCAAGGGCTGCCCTTGTCTCCGTTTGAAAACATACCTGGTCAGTCAGTCATCGGGGTATAGCATGGTCTCAGGCATCCCCCAAGCCTGAAAAACATCTACTACAGGACGATAGGACTGTTTATGTTCCTAGATCAGGAAGCTTTTGGCAGAGAAGCTGGGGCCAACCAAATTGCACATGCAGAGGAAATTGAATCAGGATTAGGGAAATCGTGTCAGGAAACCACTGGTTTTGGTAACTTTTCTTGCTTTAAGTCAATGATCTTGCACTGAGGGTGCAGGGACTTAGAATTAGAATTCTTCTGAAGTGGGAAAATGAGATGTACAGGACATACAATAAGAAGGAACCAAAATTCAGCTACCATAGTCCTGTGTGGAGAAAGGCTAGAGCTATCCTTGGAAGGCTGAAAATCCCAGGGAAAATGACATTGTATACTCCTTGCCTCCAATATTTTGTAACAAGTGAAATTAGGCTAAAGAAAACATCAAGTATTCATTCTTTAAGGGGAAAAAAGGAAGTCACAAAAGGGTACCATGCGGTATGGGGTAGGGTAGTTAACCCCATTGGTTGAAGTAATGTGTAGAGGGGAAGAAATTCTCACATGTAATTGTTGCTGGATAGCCTGAAATTGCCTTCTTTCACCACTAGATGTTGGTCTTGTATTGGTATGGTAAAATACTTGAATTTGCAACCACCAATTAGAAATTAATGAATCAGTTCTTGAGAGTAATGCCTGTGAAGCTAAAACTTAGGGGCCAGGTGATGAAAAGTGAAATATACATCATGCCATGGGTAAAATTTGTAATCGTAGATCATTTAGTTCAACTTCCATTTCAAGTGACCAGCTAACCTTTGTTTGAAGATAACTTGAAAGTAATATTGTTTGTCAGGTATATGGTACTGTGGAAAGAACCTGGTTTTAGGAGGAGAACAGCCAGGATCTAATATAGAACCTGTCACTTAATGAGACATATCATCTTGGGTTAGCAGCCTTACCTTTTTGAGCCTCAGCTTTTTTATTGTGAAAAAAATGAGAGTTATACAATAGCTCATACAGGGAAAATTTTAAATTATTACTAGTAATAATGTCTAGTATTTGTATACTTTAAGATTTGCAAAGTATTTTACATGTATTATCTTATTTGGTCATTACAACAACCTTGTAAGGTAGGTGATATTATTATCCCTATTTTACAGATGAAGCAACTGAGAACTACAAAGGTTAAGTGATTTGTCCAGACTGACAAAGTGACTATTTGAGACTGGTTTCTAACTCAGCTATTCCTAACTTCTATCACTAGCACAGCATTCTTTTATATACTTAAGATTTACCTAGCTGTCTAAGCATAATGCTAAGACCAGAATGAGTTCTCCTTATTGATATGGCAAGCAAAAAAGCTTATGGGATCTTTTCACTGCCCTTCCTTTTATGTTTTTCCTGTGTCCAGGTGAGGAATAGGATTTATGATTTAATTTGGTATAGGAAATTCCTCCATCGTTGCAGACTGACACCTGCTTTGTCACCTGAAGTTGTAAGGAGTTTCTTGGGTTTGAGCCAGTGAAAACTGGTTTGACTGGTATGGCTCAGCTTCATCTCCTTCTCTTCCCCCTCATTCAGGATCTTTCTGGAATGCTGACATAAAAATGAAATTTCCTACTTACTTGCTCTTCCTTTCTACTCCCTTGCTCTTTGTTCCTTATTAGATAATTTAGAAAATACTGTCAATTTACTGGTCCTGTAGTTTACAGGGAAGTCTCTCATTGATATCATAATGGCTCTTTGTCTCAAATGATAAAATGTTTGAGCCCAGAGGGGCTCTGAGCCTTCGAATGTAACATGGATATCTCTCCCCCATGTGCTGCCAATCATGGGCATGGAGGCAGCACGCCAACACTGATCCTGCTAGTAGATGTTATCTCTCTCCTTTTGGGAGTAGCAGTTAAGTTTGTTAACGTGTGGGATCACTGTGTGGTTTTTATTGATGAAGAAGGATTATTTGTCTTTTATGAATGCTTTAACTACAGATAACGTGTAACTTAATAAATTGAAACATTTTGCAAGTATGTACAATATATACATTGGCAAGAAAAACATTTTTTCCTAGATAAAATTAGTTGTTTTAATAATAAAAAAAGACTTTTTGAAAAACCTTTTCTTTAATATTGGAGGGATTACTTACCTCCTACAAGATTGCTTATAGGATTGCTAAGTGGAAGAGCCTCACTTGATTGGAGACAGGACAGGTGATAGGATACTTGCAGCTACCGTTACAATATAATTTATGCTTGATTAATATAAAACAAAGTATACAAAATTAAGTGGTACAGTTTGAATGGTTCCACTTGCAAGCAATATGGTAGGGGTGGAGAACTGCTTATATTTAAAGAACTTTGGGACCAAGTACTTTGAGATCAATTAATTTGAGAAACTAAAATCTACCTATTTTGTTATGCTAGTGGATAAAATAACAGATATAGTTAAAGATACTCATTAGATTACAGACATATGACAGCTTTTAAAACTGATGCTACCTAAGACTTGTTCCTTTGAAATGTTATTGGTGACAATCAAAAGAAAATTTCAGCATAATTACATTAAGGTGATAAGAAGTTGGAGAACTATATTAGACTTCTACTGAATGTTTGTCTTGAGGTCAGTAATTTAAAGCTGCTGCCAAATTCCCTCAAGCTAAAACGTCAGCACCTAGAGCAAAATTAAAAGTTAAAACTAGTCTTTTGACCCCAGAGCACACAAATTTCCTAACTTTTACCTCAAATGTGGTATATTAGCAGCATGTATAAGTGCATGATTTTATAACATTCGTTTATAGGAAAATCCAAAGATGACTCAAGTCTATCCTTGCCTCATGCCTCCTTATGTTGAAAAAGACATGCCTCCCCTTTCTTTAGAGAGTCAAATTTCTTCCCAAACTTCAATCTTGGATCAACACAGCACAAGACAAGGATTAATAGTACTCTCCAATTTTCATTTTTATCAAAAGAAATAAAATAATAATAATATTAATAATGATAATAAAAACAATGAGTTAGTTCTGAAGGAACAATTAATTTCACCAGCAAATACACTTCTTTAGTTTGCTGGCTATAGAGAGGGAATCAACAACTCCTTGTTTTAACTCCTCCTCTTCCTCTTGGGCACAATGGATAGAGTGCCAGGCCTGAAGTCAGGAATTCATCTTCCTGAGTTCATATCTGGCCACTGACACTTACTAGCTGTGTGACCTCAGGCAAGTCACTTAACACTGCTTGTTTCAGTTCCTTATCAGTAAAATGAGGTGGAGAAGGAAATTATAAATCTTGCCAGTATCTGCCAAGAAAACCCCAAATGGTGTCACGAAGAGTTGGACAAGACTGAAACAACTGAACAATCTCCTCCTCCTCTTTCTCCTTCTCCTATTCCTTCCTGTTCTCCTCCTTCTCCTCTCCAAAAGCAAAGAGAGACAACTCAAATGAATTAGACAAATAAAGAGGCGAGAGAAATCTTTTACCAAGAATGGAGATGTGGGGGAGAAGTGGTAGGGACTGAGTGCATATATTTGTCTTCCCAGTCTCCACTCTGAGCAGTGCCCAAAGTTCTGATTGTCACCATTTTGCAACAGCAGCAAGGCTAGGGAGAAAGGATACCTCCCTTCCAGGGTATGCCCTTCTCACATCCCACTCCCTCTAGATTGATCCTCTTCCAGCTTTTACTTTCCCAGAGTCTCAGACATAAGTTGCAAAAACATCACAAAACTGGTAGATTTTGGGAAGGAGTATGTGCTCTTAGTTAAGGGGGAACTGCCACTTGGTAATAATAATTCCTTCTTCCCTTTTTGTGACTTTGATATTGCAGGAATATTTGATAACCCTGATAACCAAAAGGAAGAATCTGTTCCCTTGGAGAAAAAGTGCAGTTGCCAATTATTCAGATCTTCCTTCTTCATTGCAGAGGCTAGCAATTTGAGACCTTTGCAGAAGTAGATACATTTAGCTGCTCAGGTGTTTTGATGCTGAGTCTTTTTATTTCAATTCCATTCAGTAAATATACAGTGTGAGCATTTAGTCCTTTGTGGTTCCTTAGAAGCTGGGAAGGACATTCAAATTTTAATGGCGATAGGAGCAGATAAGCCAAAAAAATTATGATACTCTTCATATTTTCCTCCCTAAAGCAAACAAGATGCAATAGGATTGATTTTTAAGCTACTAAAATTTGGGAAATGGGGGACCCAGAAGGATCTGGTCCCATCTGGGCGAAGAGGAGCTAGAGTTGTTTAAAATTTGAGCACCACCTGGTGGCTCACATAAATATTGCACTCCAAGTAGCTGGGAGTCTATGACATGGTCTGCCATTTATTTGCCTGCCTTTCTGCCTCCTGTCAATATAAAGAAGATACTCTTGGGGCGGTTAGGTGGCACAGTGAATAGAGCACTGGCCCTGGAGTCAGGAGGACCTTAACACTTACTAGCCGTGTGACCTTGGGCAAGTCACTTAACCCCAATCGCCCAGCCTTCCTCCCTCCAAAAGGCAAAAAAAAGGTACTCCTATGGAGGAGAAAACCTGCAACTATGTACTACAAATTATAAAAGGGTATGGTAATATATACTGTATATCACAATCTCTTTTTGTGTGTTTTTTTTTTCAGGTAATATATTTTGTTTTTGGTTTATTGTGTCCTGGCTTATTTGACTAAAGACTAGAGAGGCCACACATCCAACCCTCCACACCACCCATTCTGGACAGCCATAATGTTCTTCTTTGCACTCAAGACTTTATGAGAGGCACTACCATGGAAAATTGGAAAGAGTGCTGGACTTTACTCAAGAAGACTGTGGTTAAAATTGGATCTGAGATACTTACTAATTGGGCAAGTCACTTAACCTCTTTGGACCTCAATTTCCTCATCTCTAAAATGAGGGCTGTGGACTCTACCTCTTACATTGCTTCTAGCTCTAAACTTATAATCATAGATTCTTTCCTGATTTGTATAACCTTATATACTGAGCTTCTTCTTGTTCAAATCTTAGTATTAGAGTCCCCTTAATGTTGTTGCTGTTTCTAGGATTCCCTTGGCTCCCAGATGATTGATTAAGTAAAGATAAAGATAGCAAACACATTTTGGGATGAAAAACGGACTCTTTTTTGGTCCAGCTACTTAATCTGTTTCCTTAAGGACCAGTTGCTGAGCATGAAGAAAAAATGCCATCTACCCCAGACACAGAACTGATGAATTCTGAATGCAAATTGAAGTATAATTTTTTCTTTTTTCTTTTTTTACTTTTTCCAAAAAATGGTTAATACAGAAATGTGTTTTGCATGATTTTACATGTATAATCAAGATCATATTGCTTGTCTTCTCAATGGATGTGGAAGGAAGTAGGAGAGATGGATAGATTTTTGGAACTCAAAATTTAAAAAGAAAAGAAAATTAAAAATAAATAAAAAAAATTAAACCTTGGATTAACCAGGAATGATTATTAAAGGAAGTAAGTTTATATTTAACTAAAAAAATTTTTTTTTTTTGCTTTTTGGAGGGAGGAATGGAGGGCAATTTGGGTTAAGTGACTTGCCGAAGGTCACATGGCAAGTGAGAGTTTTAAGTGTCTGAGGCCAGATTTGAACTCAGGTGCTCCTGACTTCAGGGTCAGTGCTCTATTCACTGCACTACCTATCTATGACAAGGAAGTAAGTTTATAGCTGGGACTTAAGGAAGGACATTTGAATGTAAAATGACCACACATTAAATAATATAAAAATAACACTTTTTCTATACTCTTTATTCTGTACCATACCATCTCATTTAATCCTCTTTAGAAACTCGGTTGCAAAGTCTTCCAGGTCACATGACCAAGAAAATAGCAGACTCTAGACATTTTCTGTGATCCTTGCCATCTCTCAAACCTCTCCAAAATAGGAATTATGTAACTATCTCCATTGTCTAGGACACCAAGAACCCAAACAAGGTAAAAACTCAATGGTATAACAACAGATAAGGCCAGTATTCCCTAATAAGTGATCACTGAGCAGTTTCTTTCCCTTGGTTCTACAATACTTCCTGTATGAGCCTGACCACAGGCTTGTAATAAAACTCAACTCCACAAGGCAAACCTTCCCTTCATCCCTCCCACTGGAGAGGAGATCTAAAGTAGAAATGGTAGAAATTTGCTCAGGCTTTGAGCTGTGTGACATCATTCTGTGCTTCAGTAGAACTCTGCCTGATCAGATGAATGGAAGGACCAGGGCAGTATAAATGGCCAGGCTTGAAACAGAGTTCAAATTCACACTCTGCTACCAGTTCCATAAAGGTCCAAACTCCACAGGGCAAAAATTTTCCCAGACTGTGATTTCAATATGGTAGTGCTCTGTAAATGAGATCAGGCACATTTAGAATGGTATGACCATTAAGGCATACCAAGGTAGCTAAGTATACCAGTGGGCTGAGTGCTAGGAAAATTCATCTTCCTGAATTCAAATCTGGCCTCAGACAAAAAATGTGTGACTCTGGGGAAGTCATTTAACCCCATTTACCTCAGTTTCCTTATCTGTAAAATGAGTTGGAGAAAAAAATGGCGAATCAATCCAGAATCTTTGCCAAGAAAACTCCAAAAGGAGTCACAAAGAGTCAGATATAACTGAAATTATTAATTTGAAATTATTGATTGAACAACAACATTGCCCAGTGGCAGTTTGGCAATGCTCTGTGACACTGGGTCATAAAACTGATGAAGAGAAGGAAGAGAGGGATGGATTTGTGTGCATGTGGCTGTGTGGTGTTCCATTAAGCCCGAAGGAATGAGTCTAGTATCTAGATGGGGCCAATTCTGTCTCCCAGAAGTCATTTGGGAAAGAGACATGGGCTAATGAACTATGAAATACTTGGTTTGGGAGGAGGTTGAGACATTTTGAGATCAATCCCTTCAAGTAAATTTCCATTAGAGGGGAGGGAATCAGGAAGTGAGCAACAGGGAAAAAGAGTTGGGGTGGGTGAAAGTGAAATTATCAAAGATTTTGGGAGGAAGAAAACTCAAAGGTTTTGAGCATGAGCTGAAAAGCCAATAGGGAAGACCTTAACAGCAGAAGGAAATATAGCTTCCAAATATAGTAATTTTGAGTAAACACTGGAAAACAAAGGAAAATGATTAAACTTCTTATGAGTTAGGGAACCTGGTGGATTTTGAAGAGAGCACAGAACCACAGAATATTGTTCATGAATCGTTTAAAAGAGAAATAAGAATAATAAGAGAAGAATTTATGGCTGGCACAGCAAAAATATTTAGCAGAATAGGAAATTCTAGAGGGTGTTAAACAATGTGTCCAAAACAACTTAAGAGTTCAAGATGCCTAACCATAATCGAAAAAGACAGATGCTCAATTACAAAAGAAGTGTTCAAAATGTTCTTGGAAAGAAAATCAGATCTAAAGAATCATTTGCTTTTCAAACACTCCAGACAACAGAAAAACAAGAAGGGTAAACAAATACAGCAACCAAGGTCAACAGTTACAAAATAGCAATAGATAGACCATTAAGATATTTCTTTCTAAATACACATGAGGAGATAAGGGTGAAAGCCAAAGTCAAATAGAAGTTATTTATTTGATAAAGGCCCCAAACATCATGGAGGGAAAACTTCACAACAGTCCACCTGAAAAGGAATTAAAAATTTTTTTAAACTAAATATAAAATGGGAAGGTGAATAAAAGGGGAAAACAAAGGTAGAGAGTACTGTATTATGTGGTACTGTAACCCAGTACTATAACCCAGTCAATGGCTAATAGTGAAGAGAAAATAAATTCTTCATTCTTTCAGGAATTGAACCTATGACGGAATGAGTGAGGAGGCAAAGGGAAGGATTAAAAAATGGTAAGAGAAAGAGGGATATCTTGTTTCTATGGTGGGAAGAGGCAATACCCATAAATGTTTTTACGAGAGAAGAGAAATATTCTATATAAAAACATGGGAACCTTATAATAGTTATTAACTGGAGAGATTTGGTACTTAGAGAAACAACTCATCCCGCCTCAGAAGGGCAATTACCTGGGGATGACTGGTACCCAGAAGACTGGGAGAGCACAGGAAAATATTTGGAGGCAAATGTGAAAAAATGGCCAATGGGAGGGGAAATTGTTATAGGAATGTAAATTTTTAAGATCTTCCCTGCCCCTAGGCTTAAGTGCACCTGGAACCTGTGGTGGGAGGTTTGTTTTTCAGGAGATACTTTGTGATTGGGGAGTGGGTCAAGAAGGTTGTTACATTCTCTGAGCCAGGAGAAGGCTATATAAGCCCTGATGTGAGGCTTTACTTTGGGCATCACTTTGAGAAGTGTTGTGTGATTTGACCAGATGAGACTCTGGGCAGCCATTGTTGGGAGGCCCCTCGCTTTGAAAACCCAGATGTTGATGCTTCCCTCTCTGGTAACTGGGATTAGATATGGATATATGTAATGGTTGGACAGTTTGGAAGCCTGTCTGCTGAAATGTTCTTGTAACTTATGCCTGTAGCCTCTGTATATTCTGAAGTTCAGGGTGCTGACCTTTTTCCCTTGAACTAGGTAAACGAGATAAATCTGATTGTTTAAAGTAAGCTTGTTAACCCATTTTGAGTTGCTTTCCTTTAGAAAAGCACATCTAAGAACCTGTGTTGGCAGCCACCCTGGGGATGCTGGGGTGCTTGCTGATACAGAAATTTTAAATAATCAGGGACATGATAATGTTGGACAATATTCTCTCTACCAATTGCAGGAAATATAATTTTTAAGAGTGAGGCAAAACAGAAAAAAGGGGGCCAGAGAGCAGATGTATAAGGCAATAACAAAATGTTTAGAAGACAGAAATCATAATAGGTACTTTGAAAATTTTAATTCCACAAGTAATACAAAAGGCAAAGAAAAACTAAATCAATATAACAAATTCAACACGTCAGTTTCAATGTTTTGCTGTTAGTGTCTCCCTCTGAAATCCTTTCTTTTCTCTGTTGCATATGTTTAAAAAATGCTTCATTAATCCTTTTTTCCATCCTATAAATTCCAACCTAAGTTAAAACACACACACACACACATGCTTCTGATGGGGTGATGGGACCTGGACTCCTAAAAAGAAAAGACCTTGTTTTTGTGATCACTAAAAGGAAAAGACCATGTCTTTGAAAGCAATGCAGTTTCACATTTTTCCACACATTTCATTAGTCCAGATCACTGGCATCTCACCCAAGGCATTTGGCTCATCCCAGGCCACCTAGATGCTTAATAGACCTTTCACAGTGACTCTTTGACCCACCTCAGTCTACTTAACTCCTTTCACTGTCACACCTGGCCCAAGCCAGGCTGTTTACTGTTCCTTAATCACATTCAGATCTTTTCATTATATCTTTTTTGTATATAAGTATCAGTCTTATCCCAATCAGGTTACAGATTCATTAGAAATCTAGGCTGCTCTATTGTCATTAAAATATACCTTGCCACCTTGACTGAAAGAAGATTTGATTGCTCAAATTCTTTCCATGTGGACCTCCTATACCTTGACATTTTGGGATTCCCAGCAACCCCAAACTGCATCACTTCTTTGTGACAAATAAGTATAGTCAAAGGAAAAAAAAATCCTCATACTGGCCATATCTGAATCAATTTCTTTTTCTCTCTCTCATTCTGTAGCTTGAGTTTATCACTAATCTCTAAGGAGGTAAGTATCATGTATTATTATCAAATTGTAGTTGATTTTTGCACTAATCAGAGATCTGAAGTCTTTCAAAGCTCTTTATTTTTGTTAAAAATTTTGTTTTTCTTGTTCTGCTTACTTCATTATAAATAAATTCATAAAATTCTCCCCAAGTTCTTTCTGAATTCCTTGTTTTTGCTATTTTTTATAGCACAATGATATTCTGCTCTATTCATATACTGTAATGTGTTCAGCAACTGATGAGAACCCTTTATTTTCCTTTTTTTTGCAAAAAGCGCTACTACAAATATTTTTGTATATATTTAGCCCAATACAGGGCACAAGAGTAAATTGTGAATAAATGTTTATTCTATCTCCATCTCATTTCCTTTCCTATCCTTTTGTTATCATCGTTATGGGTATACTTACAAATTGCTTTCCAGAATGGCCAAGCTATTTCACAATTCCATCAATCCATTAATGTGTCTGTCCTCTCACATATCCTCCAACAATTATCATTTTCCTGTTTTTTTAAATATTTTTTTCAATCTGATGAGTGTGATAGAAACTCAAAGTTATTCTAATTTGTCTTTTTTGTTTAATAATAATGGCTACCATCAATATAGTGTTTTAAAGTTTTCAAAGTAATTTACATATATTAACTCACTTGATCCTCATAGCAACCCTGTGAGGTTGATGATATCTTTGTCCCTATGGAAGAGGAACCTTTACTCAGATTCACACAGTTAGCAAATGTCTATATCATATTATTTTACATTATGTACCCAATCTGTTCTGCTGATTGATTTCAATTTTTTAGACAGTACAAAATAATCTTGATGATTAATACTTTGTTATATATTTTGATAATGCTAAGTTCTCCTCCTTTATCCTCCCCACTTTTTCATTATTTCCCTAGAGATTCTCAATCTTTTCATCCTCAATGTGGATTTTATTTTAATTTTTTTTTCTACTTCCATAAAGTAGTTTGATTGTTATGGTCCCAAATGAGTAAATTACTTTAGGTAATAGCATAATTTTTATTACATTAGCATAGACTAGCCACATGTAATTAATATTCCTCAAATTATTTGTCTGTCTTTATTTCTATGTTTTGTATCTCTATTTGTATAATTCTTATGTGTCTGAATAAGTGGAGCCCACAAAATTTTGTAATGTGTTTTTTTAAAAAATGAATTTCTCTCTTTGTGTTGGGCATTGGTATTAATATATAAAAAGCTGATGATTTATGTGGTTTAATTCCATATCCTGCAACTTTTCTAAAGTTTCAATTTTTTCAACTAATTGTGAATTTTTAGACTTCTAAAAATAGACCATCATAGTATTGGTAAAAAGTGATTTATTCTTTTTTTGCCTATACTTATTCTCTCAATTGCTTTTTCTTGTCATACTTTTATAGATAGTAGTCCTAGTATTATACCAAATAATAACAGTGATAGTGGAATCTTTCCCTATCTTTGATCATATTGGTTAGGTCTCTGGCACTGATTCATTATATCTAATGCTGGCCCTTGGTTTTGGATAGAAACTACTTATTATATTAAGAAAGGCCCACTTATTCCAATATTTTCTATAAAAAACAAACACATGAGTATTGTATTTTGTCAAAAGCTTTTTGTGCATCTATTGCTATAAATATATGATTTTATCATTCTTGTTATTAAATTTTTTTATTCCTGTTTATAATTTAGTTTATTTTGGACTACCCCCTGATTTCTTAGCTAAATGAAACTGATCATAAAGTATAATTAAATTTTTTAAATTGATTAATCTGTTTAATAATTGTACCCCTTTTACTAACAATATATTTAATATTTTGTTCATTGTGGATTTTGGGCCATATTATATACTAGAGTATACTATACCAGCTATAATTGGACTATACTGTATATACTATATACATATGTATATGATCGTCTCCTATGTGTATATATGTACACACACACACATACACACACAACCCTTTGACTGGATCCAAACTTCCCAGAACAAATCCTCTTTATCTTTTTCTTTTTTTTGGAGGGGAGAAGGCAGGGCAATTGGGGTCAAGTGACTTGTTCAAGGTCACACAGCTAGTAAGTGTTAAGTGTCTGAGGTTTGATTTGAACTCATGTCCTCCTGACTCCAGGGACAGTGCTCTATTCACTGTGCCATCTAGCTGCCCCTACAAATCCTTTTAATAAAAAGATTTGTTCAATAAAACTTGTACTCAGTCAAAAAGCCACACCAAAGGACCTAGAAGATTATATTTGGCCTCGAGACTTCAGATTGCTCACTCCTGGTCCATAGTTTTCTGTCTCTCCATTATCTTTCCCTAGTTTAGGCATCAAGGCTATATTTATATCACAGTAGTTTGGTAGGTTCCCTTTTTCATATTTTTCCTTATAGTTTCAATAATATTTGAATTAATTTTTCCTTGAATCTTTGATATAATTCATTTGTAAATCTGTCTGGTCATGGAATTTTTTTTTCTTTTTGATGTTTATTTATTGCATATTCTATTTCTTTTTGTAAAATTTGGTTATTTAGATTTTCTAATTCTCATTCTGTTAAAACAGATATTTTATATAATACTTTTGTTCATATAAGTTTTCAGTTTTGTTGGCTTACATTTTTATAAAATGCTTTATGATGATTCCCTTTTTATTTTCTTCATTTTTGGGGTGAGTTCTTTTAAATGCTTGATATGAATAATTCTATTTTCTTCTCTCCATTCGAATTTGACTAGGTAACTCCTTATCTAAATTTTTAGTTTAGTTTTTTTTTTTTGTTTGCCTTTTTGGAGGGCAATTGGGGTTAAGTAACTTGCCCAAGTTTACACGGATAGTTTTTTTTTGTGTGTGTGTGTGTATGTGTGTGTGGGTGTTAAGTGTCTGAGGACAGAACCAAACTCGGGTCCTCCTGACTCCAGGGCCAGCACTTTACTCACTGCACCACCTAGCACCCCATAAATTTTTAGTTTTTTTTTTCCCAAAAAAACAGATCTTAGGTTTTTAAAAAAAATCATTCTTTTGCTTTCAATATTTTTAATTTCTCCTTTGATTTTTGAGAATTTCTCTTTTGGTATTTCATTGGAGTTTTTAAATTGACTGATTTTTAGTTTTCTTTGTTTTGCGTCAAATTCATTGATTGGTTCTTTTCTTTTGTTAATGAACATGTTTAAAGATATAAAACATCTAAGGACTGCTTTATATATATGCCAAAATTTTTTATTGTCCTGTTATTAAAATTAACTTTGATAGAATTGTTTGTTACTATATTTTTCTTTCAATTTATCAACTCTTCAGAATTAAATTATTATCTACAACTAATATTGAATCTTTTCTTCAAAGATCCTTTATTGAATATTGACTAACTCTGGAATCAGCAGGCTTGAGGAAAATCCCATATTTTATGCTTAAATAGCCTGTGACCATGGTCAAGTGATTACTTTCAATAGGGCTTCTGATTCCTCATATATAAAACAAGAAATGTTGGAATAGATAGTGTCTTATGTCTCTTCCAGCTTTGCATCTTCCTATGAATATATATCTTTTAACTGCAGTCAATACAGGATGTTTAATATTACTTCTTCTCTGAATTTGTGAGGATTTTTAATCTCCAAGTATAGTTAATGGTAAAGGTACCATTCACAGCTGAGAAATATATATATATATATATACACACACACACACACACACATATATATATATACACTTTTTTATTCCCTTTCATTAACTTCCAGTTATTTGAAAATTTGTATTTAAAAATATTAAAGTTCTTATTTTATTTCTTATATTTCTTTGTTAGATTTATTTCTGAAGGATATACGTTATGGTTCCTATCTATTATAATTTTATTATTTATTTCTCTCCACAATTTTTAAACCTTTCATTTGAAATATTAGATGCTATATGTTTGTGCCTATATGTTAAGTACTTATAGTAATTAATTGTTTATAGCAGTTTTAAGCATAACTTCATTTTCCTGTTTATCTCTTTTAACTTTGTATATTTGTCTTGCTTCTTTCAGGATTGTTGCTCTTGTTTTTCTAAGTTGACCTGAATCATAACAAATTTTGCTTAATGCCTTAATTTACAAGTTTTTGAATTGCAAATTTTGAATATTTCAAGTGTATTTCTTGTAAATAACTTATTATTAGGATCTGCTTTCTTATACATTCAGCTATACTTTCCCAGGTCCTTTTCAAACATTCTTATCATTATTTTCCCTTCAATTGCCTATTTATGATCTATCTCCCAAATTTATTTTTGTCATGACTATTTCCTTCCCATTTCTATCATCCATTTAACTGCTCTCTCCTCATTATCCCTGCTTGAACTCTGTGTGTATTTACCACTTTGTCTAGTTTTGATGAAACTGAAATCAAAGTGATGACCTTCTCCCCATCACTTTACTATGTTTGCATATTCTTATTCATTTTGATTCTGTGAGATACCATATTTCATTCCCTTCTTTTCTAATGAAATCTATTCCCTCCCTCTTTTCTTTCTTTTCTTTAGGCCATGTAAACAGAAAAAAATGCACCTCAGACCTTTCTTTGTCTCATTTAACTTCCTTTATTGACCATAAAAGGTTATCAAGAGATTCCCCCCTCTTTTCTCTCTACTAGAATGTAAACAAATCTTCATTGTTTAGTTCCTTTCTTTCATTCAAATTTATCTTTCTATGTTACTTCTGTGTTTGAATTTCATAATTTCTGCTCATGCATGGAAACACTTTATTTCATTAAAAGCCTATTAATTTCCTCCTATAGTATTATACTCAGGTTTTTATTCTTGGTTGTAAGCTTTTATTTTTTGCCTTTTAGAATACCTTATTCCAGGATCTCTCTTTCTTTATTGTAGTACCTACCAAGTCTTGTGTGATTATAACTGTGGTTCTTTGGTGCTTTAACTCTTTCATTGTGACTACTTGCATTATTTTGTTTTTAATTTTGAAGCTCTCAATTTTGCCTATGACATTTCTAGGAATTTTCATTGGCACATTTCTTTTGTAAGGTAACTAGTAGATTTTTTTTGTATTTTCATTTTCCTTCTGGTAAACCTGGATGGTTTTTATGACTTCTTGAAGTATGGTATCCAGGTTTTCTTCTTTGAGATGGTTGTCATGTAGATTTGTGATCCTTAATTTATTTTTTTCTTCCTCTATTTTACTAGTCACTTGATTCTGACAATAGATAGCTTGGATTTTTTTTTCTATTTTTTCAGTGTTTTGAGTGTAGTCTAATTTTTTTTTTGAAGTGTTTGATTAATGTTTTGTTCATTCTAATTTTAAGGGCATCCACTGTAATGGACAGCGAGATCAAACAGGACAGCTAGGCCAATTATAATTTGATAGGAGTGTTTATTAACTGGCTGGGACTGCCTCTCAGACCGAAAGACAGCATCAAGCTTTCTGTTAGACATAATTTTATAGACAATGTGATTGCTGGCAACAGAAAATGTTTCTAAGGGGTTAGCATTGTTCCCATTGAAGCGGAGCTTTCTCAGTATTATTCTTATCGAAGCAAAACATTCTCAGTATTATTCTTATTGAAACAAAGCCTTAGTATTATTTCTACTGAAGCAAAACAGACCTGAATCCGTGGGAATCTGTGGCATGTTTTTAGCAACACAGGTGAAACATTTTTTTACTATTGGAGTTTATTAGGTGGTTTCCAAGGAACCCAGTAGGGGTCTCCTCTAGCAGGTTTAAGGGGGCTCTAGTGTATAATTTCTGGTGGGCACTTCACCACTACTTGGGTAAAGTTGATCACCTCCTCTAAGCTATTTATTTTCCTTTTGATTTTGTCTTTGAAAAATTTCTTTCTTCATTCTTTCCTAGAACTCTTGTAATGATCATGCCTCAACAATTTTTTTCTCTCTGAGTCTCTGCTTATTGTTTTGGAGTGGTTCTGTTCTTCTGCATTTCTGTCTTGGGTGTCTCTGGGTCCATAAGCTTTCTTTATCTTGGTTGCTGCATGTGATTTATAGCAAATAAAATCATGTTTTTACATTGGATTAAGTAACTCTCAAATTTAGCATATTACTTTTTAAAAATATTGGCAGCAGATAGGGGTAGCTACTATGCATATTTTACAATTTTGTTACACTTAGTGCTTTTCTGATGTCATTTTATTAAATCTTGCTCTCTCTCCCTCTCTCTCAGAAAGGAAACAAATCATACCACATCTCATTCTCAGAAGAGTTTTAAAGAATGGCTATATGAAGAAAGATGAGAAAATATATATTTAATAGAGAACTGACCAGTGGCTCCAGTTCCTACACATATGTAAAGTGCTGCTGATGTATTTTCTAAATATGGAAGAGATTGTGGAATCTGAATCTGTGAGAGTCACCATGATGTTTAATGAAAGTGCCTTTGTGGAACCTTTGGAACATGCATAAATATTCTATAATTGGTTCTGGTCTCCTAATACTATATTGAGTAGGATGCTTTTAATTGACTGCACCCAAGAAACCAGAACTAGAGGGAGGAGGAAGATGAAAAAGCCTTAGCCTCTATTCTTTCTATCCCTATGACTTCTCTCCAGCTAATTTCTTCCTGCTAGACAACATCACAAGAAAGACAAGCGTAGAGAAAGGGGCTTCAGGAGCTCTTCCTCTCTGAGGACTGAGACTCTATGAAAAGACATCTCAGTTCTTGGCTTTAGCATTTGTTTCAAGTTAAAGAGATTAATCAGGAGGTTATAATCTTTGAATTTCAGAGAGGTAAGCCCCCAAGTTCCAGATGACTGAAATTTGAGGCCATGTTGGGTTTTGTAGCCAGCCTAGCATCAGTGCCCCTTTGATCAAGGAGTGACTCTCAGGACCCAGCTAAATAGTAGCTGAGACCAGGATTATCTGTTGTTTATGCTGAATTTGGAAGTGAACTTATGGGACCAAGCCTATGTAGAAACTCTATAAGTCTGAGTCCACTATCCCAGAGATTGCGGGGAGCATGTACCTCTTAGGTGTTGTGGCAGAAATGTTTTTGCTTCTGATATATTTTTGAAGTAAATATCCCTTTATAAAACCTCATCAATATTAGAATTGGATAAATTTGGAACTGAGGCCCCTGGCACCTACTGAGGGTGGAATAACACACCCAGAATGGGTGTTCAAGTTTCTAGCATTAGAGAAGAGCTATCCCTAGCACCTCAGGAGTATTTTTCTAGAAGGGTCAATGTATTTAGTCTCATTCTAAAAGAGTGAGGCCAAAGAATACTTATTGCATACAAAAGAAAAATTTTAAATCTTTTACTAGTATACCTTGGATAATTGGAAATTGTTGCTTTACTTCACTTTTTTTTTTTTGCAAAGTGGCAAATTTTATTTTCAAGTTTTCAATACTTAGGACACATTAAAGATACATGCCAACAAAAGTCTTGCTTAGGTCCCGAATACAATATGTGACCTCTGATGGATCAATATATTCTCAGGCTGGAGTTCTGTAGAACAAAAAATGGCTGCTGGATATACTACAATACAAAAGTATAAGTTTTACTTATACAGTTCATACCAAGAGAGACAAAACCCCCTTCATATATATATATGTTACAGTCCCATAAGGTGCTAAGTCATGAGGAAATATTTTTCATTTTTTCATTGTGAAGCTACATTGAATAATATAGGGAGCTCTTAACCATCTTGTATCCAGTTTCTCCAGTTAAATGCTGAATTTGACCCATGAGTTAGTGTTTTAACTGGCGGATTGTTCAGTTGCCATTCATTCTCTTCCACTTCTTCACAGAAACACATGCCAAGTGAAGGGATCTAGAAAAAAGATTTTAATAGTTTGTCAATGGAAACTTTTGACCAAGATGGCTGCCTAAATGGAGGCAGAGCAGCACCAAGTTCCCATAAGCTCACTTCAGCAAAAACCTTAAATTCATACAGGGCAGGATAGGAACAGTCAATCCCGAGGCTTACCTTAGAACAACTATATTTACCCTTCAACATTGTCCTGCATTCTTCCATCCTTTCCCCTTTCTTCCACTGTATAAGTTCCTAACTCATCCTGTTCCTATGTTATGGTCTTAAGGCACAATATATAACCTAACCATTACTTGGATACCCGCAGCAGGTGCCAGTGGGAATATTCTCTCCTTCCATTCATCTCCATTACATGCTCCCATCCCCATGTGGATATATCTTGGGGTTACTTGGAGGGTAGGCTCTGCATTCTAAAGTCAAGACTTGTGACTAAAAGTTCCATTTGTTCTGTCCCTCCCCTTTTTCTTTTGGACAGAGTGAGCTGCTAAAGATAGTAGGATAGTAGGTTGTTATCTGCATTGCAAGTCTCATTACATTAACTCTCCCCCCCACCCCCCAAAGTCACTCTTCTTCCAGACTTCCCTGTTTCTGTTGGGGGAACTACCATCCCTCCATTCACTTAAGTTGTCAATCTTGGTGTTATATGTGACTTCTCATTTTCGTTCACTCCACATAACCAATTTCTTGCCAAGTTTTGTCATCTTTTTTCTGTAAAACATTTCTCTCATGTCTCTCTTTTTCTCCAGTCACAAAATCATCACCCTAGTTCAGGTCATCTCATTTTTTTCTGGACAATTGCAATGGATTCCCAATTGGTGTCTCTGCCTCAAGTCTCTCCCATCCCCAAACCATCTTCCACAAAGCTACAAAATGATACTCTTAAAGCACACATATGATCATGTCAGCACTCTACACATGCTCCCTATTGACTCTAGGATCAAAAAGAAATTGCTCTGTTTGTAATTTAAACACCTTTCACAACCTGGTTCCAACTTAACCTTTATTTCCTCATTATGCATTTTTGCCCTTTTTGCAATCCTTTGATCCAACTAAACTGGTCTTCCTAAACAAATGAAATATTTAAATGTGAATAGGAAATTAAGGCATGATAATACTCATTAAGCAAAAACATGTTAAAAAAATTTGGATTTATATTGAATAGTTTCTGCTGATTTGAGATTAGAGATAATTCACTTATGCTTGTTTTTGCACTGTGTATGGTGATTATGTATACACTGAAAAACATGATTCCTGAAAAGCTATTATGTTCACTGACAGCTATGATCCATTATTTGATTGTTGTATTATGCAAAAAAATCTTAAATGTAATTCAACTGCTAAGCTAAAAATAAAGAAACAAAGTACAGAATGATTAGTTGCTAGCAGACAAATGTTAATTAACCATTTATGCTGTTTGCTCAAAATATAAACAAGGATGTTTAGAAAATAATAAAGCAGATTCAATCATACTGCTTACCCTGAAATGGGTATATTAATAATTATCATCTAACATTAATATTAATAAAATATTTTAGTGGAAGCAAAAGGTTTTTATATCGTTATTAAATAAAAATTTTAAATATTTAAAAGTTTGTAAGATTCTTTGAAGTGTCTGTTTTATGCGTGCTCTATAATGTATGTAATATACTATACATACACATGTACATTATATCTATATCTGTAAATGAATATAACTATTTTGGGAACATATACCAAATTTTTATTGATATGAGCATAATATTGTAAAATAAAAAATTAATTTACATTTTATTTTGCTAAAGTTTAATCAAGCTAGATTTAATACTCCCTTTTGAAGTTCTTTCCTCTTATAAACTTCACTCAGCACCTAAATCCTAGGGAAACTTGTCTAATGGTCAAGCTTTTTTCTTGTAATTACCTCCACTTTTCTTTTTGATTTTTTTAATTACATGAAAAAACAATTTTTAACATTTAAAATTTTTTGAAGTTCCAAATTCTCTTTCTCCCTCAATCCCATTGCCCTTCAATGAGAAAGGAAGCAACTTGATATAAGCTGCATGTATGTAGTCATGCAAAACATATTTCCGTATTAGTCATGTTGTGAAAGATCCCCAAAACTCCCCAAGAAAAATAGAGAATTTTAAAAAAAGTATGCTTCAATCTGCATCCACACTACATCAGCTGAAGGAGAGAAAAGTAGCATTTCAGAGAAATATGGAAAGAGAAAGTGTGAATTTGGAATAGCTAATCGGCATCTCCACAGTTTCAGATGTATGGAGAAAGCTAGCCCCTAAATATATCCCTTGATTCCCAACACTAGCAGCCACAGATGACTTTCATCATTCCCTAGTTAAAGCATCCATTTAATCTTACTTATTCTAATCTGTATAATTTCTCTGATTTTTGTCTTACTGCTTGCTTAGATAAATGTTTGCTAATTATTTGTGGTTGGGTTTTGTGTGTGTGTGTGTGTGTGTATGTGTGTAATAAATTTTTGGTTAGTTGGAACTAAATTAATTATTATTAAGTAAGTTAATTATTATCATCTTTGTCTGAGGCAGGACTACTTCACACCCAGAGTAACCAGAGAAAGTAGTTTTTATTCTGACTTCAAAAGAATTGCATATATCTGATATATAGTACGAGGATATAATTTTAGTCCAGTGTCCTTCTTGAAGATAAGGCAGATAGTAAGTGCCCTCCTACTCTGCCCAAAGATGGATATATCAGTGTCCTCTGCACATTTGTAATGGGGCTTTACAGATTCTGGATTTCATATATCTAAACATATACTTTCCACAAGGGCTGCACTGGATACTTAAAGCTACCATCTACACTTATTATATGAGTGAGCAAAAACATTCCCTCTTACACTTATTTCCATAAAGGAAGACAGAATAATGACCCTTCTTCTCCATAGAAAACCAATTGAATCATCAAATCATTAGACCTGGGATGGGCAAGGGATCATAGCCTCTGGTGCTGGGAAAGATCTCAGTCATCATTCAGTCTAACCCTCTACTTTTCTTTATGAAGGTTGAGGGGGGTAAAGTGTTCTCTTCCAGATAACATGACTCTTAGTACTCAAGACTAGATTTCTCTTAGTTCCCCATTCATTATTTTTTCAATAATATTATACCACCTCTTGAATTAGTCTCTCACTGACTCACTGATCATTGAGACTGGTGGCAGGTATACAGCACTCAAAGAGAAAATAACATTCATGTACAATTTCCTACTGGAGATTCCATTTACCTTTCTGACTAGTTGAGCAAAATCACTGATATCTCTGGGTGGGAGGTCAAGTAGTGGCCGAGTACAAGAGTCCAGAGCTGAACCATGGCTTACAATTGAGATTACACCACCTGGAAAAAAAAAGAAAAGAAAAGATAACCAAAGAATGACTATTGAAATTAATCAAGATTTAGGTTAGAGTCCCCCAAATATTTTGTAGGGTGAAGTCAGGAGTATGCTGATAGATTTCTGACACTTAAAAAGAGAAGATTAAACAGCTACTGTTAATTATGGGTATTATGGTCAAATACTTTTAAGTTTAATCTACCTTCTAAACATTTTCTCTATCACTTTCATTTCAACAGAACAATAAATTAGCTTTGATTTTTAGTATTTACTCATTCCAAGGTGAGCCCACACTGATAACATTTTACTCTTGCAAGCTCCCTGGATGAAAGTATTTTTTATTCCCCCCAAACCTTGAGGTTACTGGGGAAATGGTGAGGGGGCAAGGTATATCAGCATTATCATGGAGCTTTATGGGCAAATCAGGGCATGCCTAGGAATGACAAGGCTTTTATACCAAATTTGGTCATAATACCCACCATGAATAGTAGGTAATTTTCTCTTTTTAAATTGAAAAAAAAAAGTTAAGTTGATTTGATTTTTGACTTGACACATTTACTTGTATATCCTCTAACATCTTTGCTCTGACTTAAATAGAATTGGACATAGGGAATGAGGGCATGAGAAAAAGAAGACTATAACTTGAAAAAGATGGACAGCCATGAAATCAATCCATTGAATTAACCCCAGAGCTGCTGTAGCCCAATTCTATTGAAGGCAAAAAGATACTAATTTATTAGATAGTAGTTATCTTGGTTAGTTTCTAATACAGAAGCAAGATTCTGAAGGAAGAGGAAAAGACACTAGTCATATCCATTGCCAAAAACATTTGCTTTCACCTGGGCAGGCAGCAATGATCTGCTTCACAGTCATAGAGCACCTTTTTACATAGTCATCATAACTTTCCGATGGCCTCAGAGAGGAAAGTGGGAATTCAGATCTAAAAAAGGAAATAAAAGGAATAGTCAGATCTCATGGTGAATCAGGGCTGTTCTAGAAAAAAACAGGGGAATTTTTCCTAAACTATGTAACAAAGTGTAGAGCAGTTTCCTAAAAAAACAAAAATAAAAAAAAACAGATAACATGACAGGGTGTTGGCCCTTGGATGAAGGCAACTATTTGAATACAGGAAACTTCTAGTGATTCAGTGGCTGAGGATCAACCAGGTCTTTGGTCATGTTTTTTAGAAAAGCAAACTGTTCTTAGTCTGAAGTTGGTTGAAAAGTTAGCTCCAGATAAAGGATTGAATGCTTAAGGAATCTCTAAATTCTTGAAAATATGATGTTCATTTTTTTTCTCTTGTGATTCTTCTGTAGTGCGGGAGTGCAGCAAGATGATAGAGAAGGGTTCATCTTGTCTCTCTTCTCTGAACCTCAACCAGAATCACAAATGAAAATATATTTTAAAATATAATACTATTTCATTATATTAATATACCATAATTTGTTTAGCCATTCCTCAATGGATGGACATCCTCTTCATTTCCACTTTTTTCCCATATCTTCCCCTACCCCCCCTCCAACTTTCCAGTAGGGCATGAAGGATCTCTATGCCCCAGTGCCCGTATATCTTATTTCCCATTTACATGTAAAATAATAATAATAATAATAATAATAATAATAATTATATATTTAAACACTTGATTTTAAAACTTTGAATTCCAGAATCATTCTCTTCCTCCCTTGTCACCCACCCTCACCGGGAAGATGAGCAATTCAGTATAGGTTGTACATGTGTAGCTATGCAAAACATTTCCATAGTGGATATATTGTGAAAGACTGATTATATTTCCCTCCATCCTATCCTACTCCCACTTGTTCTATTCTCTACTTTTATCCTGTCCCTTTTCAAAAGTAGGTGCTTCCAACTTCCCTCCTCCCCTGCCTACCCTCTCTTCCGTCATCCCCCCTCTCATCCCCTTCCCCCCTATTCTCCTGTAGGATGAGATACCCTATTTAGTGTGTATGTCATTCCCTCCCTAAGCCAAATTCAATGAGAATAAGGTTGATTCATTCCCTTTTGCCTTCCTGTTCTTCCCCTCCATTGTAACAGTTTTCTCTTGCCTCTTCTATATGAGATAATTTACCCCATTCTGTCTCTCCCCATCTCCTCTCATTATATTCCTCTATTACCTTTTACTTTCAGCTCTTAAGTATCACCCCTTCCTATTAAATTGGTCCTGTGCCCTCTGACTATGTATACTTGTACACATATATACACTCTCACATATGTATCCATATAGCCATATTCCCATATATGTATATACACATTTCTATTCCCTTCAACTATTCTTATACTGAGAAAAGTTTCATAAGTTACAATTGTCATTTTTCCATGTAAGGATGTATATAGTTCAACTTTAATAAGTTCCTTATGATTTCTTTTCCCTGTTTGCCTTCTCATGCTTCTCTTGCTTCTTGTATCTGAATGTCAAATTTTCTATTGAACTCTGGTTTTTTCATCAAGAATGCTTGAAAGTCCTCTGTTGTACTGAATGACCATATTTTCCCCTGAAACATGATACTCAGTTTTGCAGGGTAGGTGATTCTTGGTTTTAATCCCAGCTCCTTTGCCCTCCAGAATATCATATTCCAAGCCCTTCTATTCCTCAATGTAGAAGCTGCCAGATCCTGGGTTATCCTGATTGTTTCCACAATATTCAAATTGTTTCTTCCTGGCTGCTTGTAATATTCTCTCCTTAATCTGAGAATTCTGGAACCTGGCTATAATATTCCTAGGAGTTTTGTTTTTGGGATCTTTTTCAGGAGGTGATCGGTGGATTCTTTTAACCTCTATTTTGTCCTCTGGTTCTAAAACATCAGGGCAATTTTCCTTGAGAAATTCTTGAAGGATGATTTTTAGGTCCTTTTTTTGATCATGGCTTTCAGTTAGTCCAATAATTTTTAAATTATCTTTCCTGGATCCATTTTCCAGGTCAGTGGTTTTTCCAATAACATATTTCACATTGCCTTCTATTTTTTCATTCTTTTTTTTCACTTTTATTTTTTTAGATTAATTTGTTTGTTTCCTTTTAGTTTACAGGATTCAATTCCACAATTCCTTGAGTTTCACGTTTTGTCCCCCTCCTTTCCCTCCTCCCCCATGGTGGCATGTATAAAGTATAGGATCTGTAAATACTTTCACATTATATATTAGTCAGGTTACAAAGATGGATTGTATGAGCTGGAATGAGAAATGGTAAGGAGGACATAAAACCAAATAAGAGAAGGAAAAATATCAGGTATTTTGCTTCCACCTGGATATAAACTCAGTTCTTTCTAGTTCTTTCTCTGGATGCACATATTTCTCTCCATCATGAGTCTTTTGGGATTGACTTATATCACTGCATTGCTGAGAAGAGTCCAGTCTATCAAAGTTGCTCATCACACATACATTGTGTCTGTAATTGTGTACAATTTTCTCCTGGTTCTATTCTTCTCACTTAACATCAGTTCATATAAGCCTCTCCAGGTAAACATGAAGATCGTCTGCTCCTTGTTTCTTATAGCACAAAGTATTTCATAACATGCATATACCACAACTTGATCAGCCATTCCCCAATTGAAGGGCACCCCCTTAATTTCCAATTCTTTGCTACCACAAAAAGAGCTGCTATAAACATTTTTGTACATATGGGTCTTTCTCCCATTTCTATGATCTCTTTGGGATATAACCCTAGGAGGGGTATTGTTGGATCAAAGGGTATGAAAGTATTTATAGCCCCTTGGGCATAATTCCAGATTGCTCTCCAGAAAGCCTGGATCAGTTCACAACTCCACCAGCAATGCATTAGTGTTCCAATTTGCCCACATCCTCTCCAGCATTTGTCATTTTCCTGTTTTGTCATCTTAGCCAATCTGACTGGTGAGATGTGGTACCTCAGAGTTGTTGTGATTTGCTTTTCTCTAATCAATAGTGAATTAGAGCATTTTTTCATGTGCTTATAGATATATTTAATTTCTTTCTCTGAAAACTGCCTGTTCATATCCTTTGACCATTTATCAATTGAGGAATGACTTGTATTCTTATAAATTTGACTCAATTCTCTCTATATTTTAGAAATGAGTCCTTTGTCAGAGACATAAGTTGTAAAGATTCTTTCCCAATTTCCAACCTCCCTCTTAATCTTGGTTACATTGGCTTTGTTTGTACAGAAGCTTTTCAATTTCATGTAGTCAAAATTATCCATTTTACATTTTATAATGTTCTCTAATTCTTGTTTAGTCATAAAGTCTTTCCCTCTCCACAAGTCTGATAGGTAAACTATTCCTTGTTTTAGGAGACTATTTTTTCATTCTTTTGGATCTGTTTAATAGCATCTTGATTTCTCATAAAGTCACTAGCTTCCATTTGCTCCAATATAATTCTGAAGGAATGATTCTCTTCAGTTAGCTTTAGAGATTCTTTTTCCATCTGGCAAATTGGGCTTTTTAAGACATTCTTCTCCCCATTGGCTTTTTGAGCCTCTTTTGACATTTGAGTTAGTCTATTTTTTAAAGTGTTATTTTCTTCAGTCAGGTTGTTTACCCTCATTTCATAATTTTCTTGCATCATTCTCATTTCTCTTCCCAATTTTTCCTCCACTTCTCTTATTTGGTTTCCAAAATCCTTCTTAAGGTCCTCTATGGCCTGTAACTAGCTCATATTTTTCTTGGAAGCTTTTGGTGCAGGGGTTCTGATTTTGTTGTCTTCTTCCTGTTCCATGCTTTGATCCTTTTTGTCCCCACAATAGTATTCTAATGTCAGATTGCTGTGCTTGCTTTGTTTCCTTTGCTTGCTCATGTTGCCACTCAAGTACTTGACTTTTGACCTTTTTGGCACAGTAGAACTCTGCTGTCAGAAAGGGGAGCTTTGTCCTAATTGCTGGGGTTTTCTCAGCTGCCAGAGCTATTAGTTGGGTGCCCTCTCTGAGGAATCCACAAACTCTGACAAACTGGTCACACACCCCAGGACCTCCACCCTAGGCAGCAATCCATATCCAAGCAGGTTAAAGCAAGCGTGATTACCACTCAGACTGCTTGCTTGGTCCCCTTACAATTTGCAGGCCAGGAGCTCTGAAGCAGCCACATGATGGTGGCTGCATGGCTGTGGTGCCTCAGTTGTTTCTCACTCCAGGGGGTAAAGGCCGGGCCGCACTCCCGAACTCCTGGTTCCCAGAGTGCACAATGAACTGACCTCTCACTTTGTCTTTGTCATCTATGGGTTGATTTTTCTGGAAACAGTTGCTGGTGATCTGAAGTCCCTCCAGCTGGTGGTTGGTTGTAGCCACCCTGAGGCTAAAACCTTGGGCTCAAGAGGGGCTCGGCTCATCTCCCAGAGCACTGTACTGTCCTGTTCCTGCCAGCCTGCCGGGCTGTCTTCAGTGGGAAGTTAGCTTCTCTCTGTCATTTTGTAGGTTCTGTAGCTCCAAAGTTTGTTTAGAGTCATTTTTTACATAAATTGCAGAAGGTGGGAGCAGGAGCTGCCCAGAAGTCCTTTTTCTACTCCTTTATCTTGACTCTGGACCCCCCCCCCCCAATTTTTTCCATAGTATAAAAGAGCTACTGTTAACAGTTTTGTACAAGTAGGACATTTTCCTCTTTCTTTGATCTCTTCTGGATATAGGCCTAAAAGTGGTATTTCTGGGTCAAGGGGCATGCGTTGTATAGTAATTGTATAAACTGATACAGAGTTGATCAAACCAAGAAGAACTATCTATACTATAATACTAATATTATAAAACTCATGAATTTTGAGGTGTAGTGGTTCCAGTAGGCCAATGATGCACAATTTTATCTACTTCCTGACATAGAAGTAGATTCAGGGTACAGAATGAGACATTTTTTGAACACAGAAAATGAGGGGATTTAAAATCCCTGATTATGAATACTTGTTACAAGTAATTTGTTTTTCTTTTTTCCAATGAGGTATGTGTTAAGAGATAGGAAAATATAGTTCTGTTGATAAAAAAAATAATTTGGAAAGAGTAATGACTATTTGTGGTAGAAGCAAATGCCCATAGGAAACATACATTTATATGCATCCTGAGAAGGTTATTCAAAGACTGAACCCCAGACTCCCATGTTCTAAATTTCCCAAAGAGAATGACTCTAGAATACAGCCTTCTAGAATAAAGTTTTTGGGATAGCACCAACTTAGAAAATTGTCTTCTAGGTAATTTCAAATAATTTAGGATTTCCTGACTAAGAGTTTTAGGCAGTGGATCTTCTAGAGAGAGAGATATCTATTGATTCATTGTGCTTCTTGTAGAAAGAAGACAGTCCACTCGATTTCTATACCTCATCCTAATCAGAGCCAGGCAAGGAATTCTTTCTGAGAGAGTATTTCAATGCACTAACCAAAGACTGTAGTTGATTCAGAACTGGAGGTGATGGAGATTGCCTATCCACCAGTGGGCCAAGAGCAGCATCCAGAGAAGTTTATTAGTAGCCAGCAGGAGGATATTCAGTAGAGACTATGAAACAGGAGTAGTATGAAGACATATACAGCCTTACACAATTGAAGATGTGAGCTATCCCTTCATGTAAGTTCCCAATGGGAAGGCCCTATCATACATGAACATGTGTTTGGTCAACTCTCTTCACCTTCTGTGCTATTGCATTTGGTGATCTCATCAGCCATGGATTCAATTGTCGTCTTGGCAGGTGACTTTCAGAACCACTTGACCAAACCTAAGCTCTCTGTTGACTTTTTTTTTTTGCCTTTTGGAGGGCAATTGGGGTTAAGTAACTTGCCCACGGTTACATGGCTAGTTTTTTGTGTTAAGTGTCTGAGGCCAAAACCGAACTCAGGTCCTCCTGACTCCGGGGCCGGTGCTTTACTCATTACGCTCCCTAGCCAGCCCTCTCTGTTGACTTCTAATCTCCAGCTCCTTATTACACATCTCAAATAGTCCTCTAGACATTTTTAACTCAACATGTCCCAAATTGAATTATCTTTCCCCTGAATTTTCTCCTCTTCCTAACTTTCCTATTATTATTGAGCATACCACTATCATTCCAGTCCCCTAAAAGTGTGTCATCCTCAAATCCTCACTCTCAACCCCATCAATTAGTTATCAAGTCTTGTCATTTCTTTTTTTTTTCATTTTTCAAATGCTTTATTAACTTCTGATTTACATTATTCATTTCCACCAGATTTTGAGTTACACGTTTTTTCCCTGTTTTTCCCCTACCCACCGCCCCAAAATAGCAGTTCCACAGGATATCCCCTCCTCCAATCTGCTCTCTCCCATATCTTCTCTCATACCCCCTTTGAATTTTCCAATAGGGCATGGTAGATCTCTATGCCCCAGTGCCTATATACCTTATTTTCCAATTACATGTAAAATAGTATTAATAATAGTGTATATATATATATATATAACATTTGATATTAAAACTTTGAATTCCAGATTCATTCCCTTCCTCCCTTGTCACCCAAAATTACTGGAAGGATAAACAGTTCAGTATAGGTTGTATGTGTGTAGCTTATGTGAAACATTAACATAGTTGATATATTTTAAAAGACTGACTATATTTCCCTCCCTCCTATCCCACTAGAGTTCTATTCTCTGCTTTGATCCTGTCTCTTTTCAAAAGTGGATGCTTCCAACTTTCCCCCCACAACCTGCCCTCCATTCCATCATCCCCCCTCTCATCCCCTTCCCCCCTACTCTTCTGTAGGGTGAGATACACTATTTAGTGTGTATTTCATTCCCTCCCTGAGCCAAATTCAATGAGAATAAGTTTGACCCATTCCCTTTTGCCTTCCTATTCTTCCCCTCCATTGTAACCATTTTCATTTGCCTCTTCTATATGAGATAGTTTACCCCATTCTGTCTCTCCCCATCTTCTCTCATTATATTCCTCTCTTAACTCTTAATTTCACCTTTTAAGTATCATCCCTTCCTATTAAATTGGTTCTGTGCCCTCTATCTATGTCTACCTGTAAACATATATACACACCTTCACATATGTCTTCATATGCCCGTATACCCTCTGATATAGATATATATATATTCCCTTCAACTATTTTCATACTGAGAAAAGTTTCATCAGTTACAATTATCATTTTTCCATGTAGGAATGTTAATAGTTCAAATTTGATAAGTTCCTTATGGTTTCTTTTTCCCTGTTTACCTTCTCATGTTTCTCTCGCTTCTTGTATCTGAATGTCAGATTTTCTATTCAACTCTGGTTTTTTTTCATCAAGAATGCTTGAAAGTCCTCTATTCCACTGAATAACCATATTTTCCCCTGAAACATGATACTCAATTTTGCTGGGTAGGTGATTCTTGGTTTTAATCCCAGCTCCTTTGACCTCTGGAATATCATATTCCAAACCCTCCGATCCCTCAGTGTAGAAG
Source organism: Petaurus breviceps papuanus (assembly GCF_028583685.1). Lineage (NCBI taxonomy): Eukaryota > Metazoa > Chordata > Mammalia > Diprotodontia > Petauridae > Petaurus > Petaurus breviceps. The sequence goes on along the minus strand of NW_027187277.1, from coordinate 6,434,327 downwards.
CTGCCAGATCCTGGGTTATCCTGATTGTGTTTCCACAATATTCAAATTGTTTCTTCCTGGCTGCTTGTAATATTCCATCCTTGATCTGGGAATTTTGGAACCTGGCTGTAATATTCCTAGGAGTTTTCTTTTTGGGATCTTTTAAAGGAGGTGATCGGTGGATTCTTTCAAGCTCTATTTTGCCCTCTGGTTCTAAAACATCAGGGCAGTTTTCCTTGAGAATTTCTTGGAGGATGATTTCTAGGTTCTTTCTTTGATCATGGCTTTCAGGTAGTCCAATAATTTTAAAATTTATCTCTCCTGGATCTATTTTCCAGGTCAGTGGTTTTTCCAACGAGATATTTCACATTGCCTTCTATTCTTTCATTTGTTTGAATCTGTTTCATAGCATCTTGATTTCTCATAAAGTCATTAACTTCCATTTGCTCCAGTCTAATTCTGAAGGAATGATTCTCCTCCATGAGCTTTTGGGATTCTTTTTCCATCTGGCAAATTTGGCTTTTTAAGGCATTCTTCTCCTCATTGCCTTTTTGAGCCTCTTTTGCCATTTGAGTTAGTCTGTTTTTTTTTAAAAGCAATTGGGGTTAAGTAACTTGCTCAAGGTTACATGGCCAGGTGTTTCTGGGTGGGTGCTAAGTGTCTGAGCCCAGATTCGATCCCAGGTCATCCTGACTCTGGGGCTGGTGCTCTTACTCGCTGTGCTACCTGGCAGCCCCTTTTTTTAAAGGTGTGATTTTCCTCAGTCAGGCTGTTGACTCTCATTTCATAATTTTATTGCATTGTTCTCATTTATCTTCCCAATTTTTCCTCCACTTCTCTTATTTGCTTCTTAAGGTTTTCTATGGCCTGTAACCAGCTCATATTTTCCTTTGATGTTTTTGGTGCAGGAATTCTGACTTCACTGTCTTCCTCCTGTTCCATGCTTTGATCCTTTTTGTCCCCAAAATAGGAGTCTATTTTTGGGTTCTTCTGTTTGCTTTGTTTCCTTTGCCTGAGTATGTTGCCACTCAATTACTTGACTTTTGGGCTTTTTGCCACAGTAGGACTCTTCCACCAGACAGGGGAACTTCCTTCCCAAATGCTGGGGTTTTCTCAGCTGCCGAAGGTATTAATTGGGAGCCCTTGCTGAAGCCTCTATACACTCTGGTAAGCTGGACACACACCCCAGGACCTCCACCCTAGACCACAATCCAGATCCAAGCAGGTTAAAGCAAGAGTGATAACCCCTTAGACTGGTAGGTTGGTCCCCCTACAGTCTGCAGGCCAGGAGCTGAAGCTGCCATGTGGCAGCCGCAGCTGTACTGCAGCCCTCAATGGCTTCTCACCCTGGGGGAAAAAGCCAAGACACTCCCAACTACTGGGTCCCAAAGGCCATACTGCACTGACCTCTCACTTTGTCCTTTGCATCTATGTGTTGATGAATCTGGGAATGACCACAGCTGCTGGTGATCTGGAGTCCCTCTAGACGGGACCTGGTCAGCCCCACCCTGGGGCTAAAGTCTTGGCTTGGGGCTGGGCTCGGCTCCCAGATCCCTGTGCTGGCTGATTCCTGCCGGTCTTCTGGGCTGTCCTCAGTGGGAGGCTAGCTTCTCTGTGTCATTTTGTGGGTTCTGGACCTGCTTCTACTCTGCCATCTTGACTCCGGTAAATTAAGTCTTGTCATTTCTAGCTTGGCAAGGTCTCTTGTGTACGTCTCCTTCTCTCCTCTGACACTACTACCACCTTCATGTAAGCCTTCCACTTCTGGACTAATACAAGAGCCTGCTAGTTGGTCTCTTTACTTCAAGTCTTGCTCCACTCCAGTCCATCCTTCAATCAGTTGCCAAAGTGTGCCTCCTAAAGTTCAGGTCTGACCATGTCACCCCCAAACTGAATAAACTCCAGTGGTTCTCTGTTACATAGAACATCAAATTGAACTCTCCTGGCACTCAAAGACTTTAAAAACTTGCTCCAACCAATTTCTAGTCTTCTTATACTTTATATCTGCCCCACCCCCTTTTCCCTTTTCTGTGATCCAATGACACTAACCTCCTTGCAGTTCCTTGAACAGGGCATTCTACCTCTTGGCTTAAAGAATTTTCTCTGGTTTTCTGAATGCTTTGAATGCACTCTCTACTCACCCCCTACCTCCTGGTTTCTCTGGCTTCCTTCAAGTGTCAGCTAAAATCTCACATTCAATAGAAATCCTTTCTTTTTTCCCCTTATTCTTAGTGCTTTCTTTCTGTTGATTATTCCCAATTTACCCTGTATGTAGTGTGTTTGCACATAGTAGTTTACATGCTGTCTCTCTTATTGGCCTTGAGACTGGGGATTGTTGTATTTATTTCTTTGTTTCCCCAATGTTTGATACTGTGCCTACCACATAGTAGACACAACAAATATTTATAGAAAAGGATTCTGGAAGATGGCAGACTAGGTCAGAAAATGTCAAGATCTCATGATTTTCTCCCACAAAAGAGTTAAGATAGCACCTTAGGGCAAACAAAGTGTGGGTGGAGATAAATAAGAAGAGGGGCATAACTGGGGTCCTCCTGGGACAATTGGAGAAGATCAGAAGAAAAAGCCCAGGATGAGGTTTGGTCTGGGTGTAAACACCTTCAGGCTAGGTTGCAAGTCTTGGGGTTAGTCAGTTTGAGATGCCTAGGTCCCAGCCACTGGAACTTTTACCCCTGGGATAGTGAGGGGGCTTGGCCATCTGAGCCTGGGAAGATTGGGGGAACCTCTGCTGATAAAGAATGTCAGACCCAGTTGTGCTGCAAAGAGTAGGTGGGATGTGAAGGAACCATCACATGCCTGGTGAATGCAGAAGCAATAGGGCAGAAATCCCCTAACTGTGGGCACTTACAGGAGGTTGGAGGTTTGACTTTGGTTTCAGGCTAGAGGGGAGAACTAAAGATGTAGGACAAGAGGCACCATTCCCCATACCCCAGGTCTAGAAATTACAAAAGTTAAGCTAGTACCACAAAAAATGCACAGGGAAAGGAGAAAGAATCTAACCATAGAAAACTATTATGAGAATAGAGATGACTGGGGTTCATCTTCAGAGGAGCATATTGAAATAAACCCCCCAAAATGAACATAAAATGGACACTTGCCCAAAAAGAATTCATAGAAGATGCTAAAAAAGACTTTAAAAATCAAATGACAGAGATGGAGGAAAAACTAAAAAAAAAAAAAAAGAATAATCCAAGAAAACAAGAAGGGTATGAAAAGAAAGTCAACCAATTAGAAAAGGAGATCCAGAATCTTAAGGAAGAAAATGATACCTTGAAAATTAGAATTGGGTAAAGTGAAGCCAGTAAAATTATGAGAGATCAAGAAATGATTAAACAAAATATGAATAATGAAAAAATAGAAGAGAGTGAAACATAAGAAAAACAACAGACTTGGAGAATAGATCAAGAAGAGAAAATATAAAAATAATTGAACTAAAGAAAGTTTACTAGAAAAGTGGGAGATTGCCTGTGGAACTGTACTTATTTTGTCTTTTTCTCCTTGCTATTTACAGCTTGATTTTTTTATTATTCCACTTTTATTTCTTAATTTTAACACTGGGTCTGTTTGTCAATATCCTCTTCTGAATGTCCTTCTATACCTTTTATTGTTTTTAATGATTAATTAATGTTCTTCCTCCTCATTTTTGGTGTTACTTTCACTATCTTCTTGTTCCCCCTAAATGTAATGCCCTTTAAATGAAAAAAAGCTTTGTTTTATAACAACTACAGTGATGTAAAACAAATGCATGTATTGGCCGTATCTGAAAATCGGTCCTCTAATTTATTAACTTTGTGATAAGAAGTTGGAAGCATGATTCATCATCAGTCTTCTGTGGTCTTAACTGGCCACAATATTTGAATCATTGTATAAATTGTTCTCCTCCCTGTGGGTTTCTGGCCTTCCTGGAGTATCTCTGATCAGGGCCTTTTGGTCTTTCTGTCCCCTATGTTTCCTTGGCCAGGGTCCTGTGGTCTTCTGCATCTTCTTATCCTTGGTCAGTGTTTCTGTGGCCTTCAGAGCCGTTTTCCTAAGTTTTTACTGGGTCCTTTGAGGCAACCCCTCTTCCTGCACCTTCTTCTCCTTCCTTCACATTCTTCTCCTTCCCAAGAAGGAGATCTTCATCCTGAGGAGGGATAAATCTACTGGAGGCTCTGCTCTCAACTTGGTCCTCTAGAATATAGATTATTGAGGTTATCAGATTCTAGCTCTGTACTTCTTTGGCTCTTGGTTTCCCCTTGAGGAAAGGCAGCAGGAAATTAGATGCTCTCCTATTTTTTCCCCTCTGACTTTGCCCCTGAGAAAGGATCATGAGCTTGGAGCCTTCATTCTCCTTTCTGCCTCCCTTGCCCACTGTATTCAGGACCACAGAGAGAGATAAACTCCTTTGGCTCTTGGTTTTTCCTTGGGAAAAAGTCAATATTCTGTATCCTGCCTCTCTGCTTTTGTACAAGCTGTCTCCCAATGCCCAGAATGTATGCCATCATCATCCATACCTCCCAAGAATCCTTATCTTCCCTCAAAATTCTGTTCAGATGTTACCTGCACTATGAAACTTACTTTGATCTCTCGTTATTTCTTATTTGTTATATACTGTATCTCCCCAACAGAATGTAGGCTTCTTGGAGTGTATGGTCTTGATTTTATCTTTGTATCTGTACTGCTTAGAACAATATCTGTAGATAATTAACAGATTTTGGATTGATTTGAAAGCATAGTCCATGTCTTTTACTTGTTTTTTATCTTACACAGTGCAATGCTTTAAGAAGATTTGTCAATTGAAAAAGAGTTGAAAATTTTGTTTCAGATATTCACTTTCCTTTATAAGGACTCTATCTTTACCTCCTCACACTCACTGGACTTATCCTCCAAGTTGCCAAATCTTGTCATTTCTACATTTATGATGTATTTGTTCTATCTCCACTCACATAGTCAATATCCTAGTTCAACTCTCATTTCATCTCACCTGGACTATTGCAATAGCCTCCTGATTAGTCTTCTGCTTTCCAACCTTATCTCTCTCCAATCTATCATTTATAAAGCTGCTAAAATGATCTTAATGTAATGGAAGCTTGGAGCATGCCCAAATGTCATAACATGAAGGCACTCTGATTCTATAAGGAGACAGCCTGTGTTCTTCTGTCACCTGAGGAAGAAGGGCTTCTTTTGGTTGGCTACATGGCTAGACAAGAGTGCATCTTTAAAACTCTAATCTCCTTTTCCTGTTACATTCAGGGGGTGAATATCACACACAGGTCACAATTCAAATCCTTCTCCAAATCCCTTCTAAATGACGCCTTTTCTGATCCTGTAAATGCTGTTAGAACTCTCCCTTTTCAAAGTTACCTTGTATTTATCTTTTATATATATTTGTACATACTGATTGATGTACATGGGTTGGTAGGTGGATAGAGTGCCAGCTCCAGAGTCAGAAGGACCTGAATTCAAATTTGTCCTGAGATATTTGCTAGCTGTGTGATGCTGGGCAAATTACTTAGCCCCCTTTGCTGCAATTTCCTCATCTATAAAATGAGTGGGAAAAGGCAATGGCAAACCATGCTAGCATCTTTGCCAAGAAAATCCCACATGAGGTCATGAAGAGTCATGCCTGATTTACAAAGCAACAACAAATTGACATACACATTAGAATGCAAATTCCTTGAGAGCACAGACTGTTTCACTTTGGTCATTGTATCCCCAGGACCTAGTAAGTACATTGCTTACACTGTAGTATGTACTGTAGCATGTTAAACATGGTGCTGGTATGTTTAATTAATTCAACCTTAGAAGAATTGTGTAAAGTTTAAATGATGTCAAGCATCAGAGTACAGAAAATTAAAGGGAAAAAATATAAGGCTGGCAAACCTGTAATCAACATCAACATTAAAATTTGCTTTGGTCAGTTCACCCAGTGTCATGAGGGCAGGTATTGCTTCACCAATTTCCCATTGAGTCCATTCAAAGAGTCCAGGTTCCACTCTTATTTTCAGTGATTTCTCCTGTTTGAGTTCTGGATTCAAAAGAAAACACATTTTGTGGTGATTTGGATTATATGCAATTGCAGCTAGCACATAAACATGCCTACATATATTTTAAAGAAGATAAGATGATAAATGTGATGCTCTCAAGAAAATATTGCTGAAAAAACAGTTACACTACAAACCACATCAGTGGTGTGAATGGTGAATGACCCCATAAGCTCTGTGTTTGTTACCTAATTGTATACTCAGTAAATATCAGTGTCATTAGTGAGTCTAGTAAAATCATAAATAGCACAGGAGATAGGAGCTTAACTATGTAAATGGAATCATGACAAAATTAAATCAGTACAATTGTATAAGCAAACTAAATGTCATTGATATAAAGATGAAAATTGGCCCAGAGAAGAAATAAAAACATTATCTAACCTAAGAAATGATATAACTTGATTGATGCGCAAATGACCAATCATTAACCAAGTATTCATTGAACATGTTCAAGATGGTGCCTTAGCTCTCCGTAGGGCAGGATTTCTTTAACAACTGAATACTTGGTTAATTCAATGGACATTGGAGATTAGCAATCAAGAGCAGTTCCAGGATAATTGAGTTTTCATAGCGATCTAATAGGTCTGAAGCATGCTCCAGGGACAGTGATTCAGAAGACTTGGGAGAAGGCAACCTTTTCTGTTGATGGAGATGGCTTGTCTTCCAATCTGGATCTTCTTGCCTTTGCTCTTGTGAGAGCAAAAAGCAGAGGTCTCCTGGCAGATGGGACTCAGAGAAGAGGGTCACCATTGCCATAATAACAGACAATATGGTATAGAGAAATGTCAAAGAGATACAGCTTCCTCTGCCTGTCCTACTGCCTATTGCCATATGACTTCCCTATCTTTCATGGCTAAAATCCTTGAAAAAACCTCATGTAAAATCAGGAGCCTCCACTACATTTCCTCTGAGTCTCTTCAGATCCCTCTGGCATCTAGCTTCCAAACTCATCATCCAATTGAGAACACTTTCTTCAAAATCACCAATAATGTCATCTTTTTTTCCTTATGTTTTATTTTTTAAAAAATTATTATTTATCATAAACATTCATTAAAAATTGAGTTCTGAATTCTCTCCCCTTTTCCATTACCTCTCTCACTCGTTGAGAAGGCAAGCAATATATACATGTGAAATCATGCAAATGACCAAATCTAATGATCTTTCCTCAGTGCTAAGCGCCATCTCTTTCGGATGACCTCCCATTTTGTGGAGGTCAGGGGCTAGGCTTTTGCTTTTCGTTATATCTTCCATGCTTGACACATAGTAAACATTTAATTAATGCTTGTTAATGGACAGACTAGTCAAATTTAGGAGCCTGCTGAACGGCAGAGACAATTAGCGCAGGGTTTGGCCAATTTCAGAGTTT